>NC_133658.1:624938748-625238748 GCF_037893015.1 Macrotis lagotis
AGAAAAAGAGAGAGAGATAATGAGAGAGAACTAACCAAATTAGGAAATTTCTTGGGAAACCTAAATATATAACTAAACCCTTCTGAGTCTACCAATATAAGAGGTGCCAGATCTGCCTCAAAGCAACAAATACACCATTGGCTTGTTACCTCCACCCCCCCCCCCCCCAATACAGTAGCTGCATATCGCCTAGCAAACCAACTTTTAATTCAAATAATAATAGAGTCAGGGTGGTCCACTGTCAGCTGTCAGCTCTGCTCTAATATTAGAGACTGAACAGTAGGAATCCTTGGGTTTTCTAAGACAGTTCTTTGGGCTCACACCTTAAACCCTACATCATTTTATCTCCCAAAACTTGGACTAATCAAGTATAGGACTTGCCACACACTCTGATTCTCCAAAATATCAATGACATAATTTCAGCATCCATCTCTTTTAAGGGATGTGCATGTGTTAGTGAATTGTAATGCCTTTTCCTTAATGAATTTCCGGGGATGGCTGAGATACTCTTACATTGAGTAGCCATATGCTCCTAGGCAAAGTGCTCTTATTGTTGCTGAATCAGGGCATTTTCGGGAAGCATCTTTAGGTATGATCTGTTTTCTCCCTGTGAAATTTTCAGCCTCAGGCTTACTTAGAAGAATTCGTTATTTATTTTTTTCTCTCTTCATTAGTCATGGTTCTAAGTTCTGATGGTCATATTGTTCAATGATGAGTTATCATGCCCCTTATAGATATGGTAGTGTCATATTTCAAGTTTTATTTTTTTTCCCACTAGAGGCTTTCACTTAGACTGCATGGTTCATAGGATCATAGATACATTATTAAAAAGGGATTTAAGAGGTCAAATTATTTATTTTACATATGAAGAAACTAAGAAACAGGGTTTAAGGGACTTGCTCAACTAGTAAGTGATTAAGTCAGGATTCCAAACTAGTTCTTACTTGAAGTCTGACAGTCTTTCCACTGTACCAGAATGGAAATTTCAGCTGTTCTCTGCTGCTGCGTATACAAGTAGAAGATTCAATATATATATATATATATATATATGTATATATATATATATATATATATATGTATATATATATATAGCTAATAAATATGATTTATTGCCTAAACTGGGTCAGAAATACTGTCATATACTCATCTTCTTTGCAGGAACAAACTAGGTTATAGAAGCCTTTTTCTTGACTTTCCTTATCAGAATTCTTGGTTATTGTGGAGGAAGTTTTCAGGATGAGAAAGGGCAAAACCATGCTTCCTCTCACTCTGGCATCTTGACTCTGATTCCCTCAGATTCTCCTTTTTAAAAGATCTGACTACATGGTGAGTGCTATACTTAGGAGGGACATGTTTAAATCCTTACTCCTTTATTTGACCTTGGACAAATGATTACTCAGTTTCCTTATCTACAGTGAAAAAGTTAAACTAAAACTTGACCTCACACTAAATATATAATCCCTTAATCCTAGTAAAACAGTAATTTTCAGTCATTTCAGTCACTTTTTCTCTTCCTTTCATCTTTTCGTGTAATCTAGTTTTATCATAGTTTGTTTTCCTATTGGATTATGCTGAAAGGCAAAGGAGTTTAAAAAGTAATTTTTTATGTTTTTAATATACATCAAGTAGTTATTAGAAGTATGCACTAATTTGGTAATTTATAAAAGCTTCAGAGGGAAAAAGCTTTGTTTTAAAGTTAAATTATAAAGTGATTGTATTTTATATGTAACATCTAGATCAAAATATTTGTGCTATAAAGGCTTTCTTGATATTATAATATAATCTATCTAAGATTCTTAAAAATAACTATTTCTTCTAATGTGTTCCTTTCACTAGTTATATTCAATCAATCTTCTTGGTGACTGCCTCTCTGTCTCTGTCTGTCTGTCTGAGAATGAAGACCTCTCTGTCTGTCTGGCTCTCTCTCTCTCTCTCTCTCTCTCTCTCTCCATTTCTGTTTCTGTATCTCTGGTTTTATATGTGTTTCTCTCTATCTCTGTCTCTGTCTTTGTCTCTGCTGTCTCTCAGTTTCTATCTCCGTCTCAGTTTCTCTCTCTTCTCTCCCTGTCCCCCCTCACCTGTCTTCCTCTGACTCCATCTCTGTGTCTATTTGCTGTAAACATGTGTCTATAAACATGTTTATATAAACATGTTTATATAAACAAAGGAGATGTGTACATTATATGTAGATGGTTTTTGTGTTCCCCATCATTATAATGTAATTCCTTTGATGATAGGGATTGTCTTTTGTGTCTTTTGTTATATTTTTCTCTAGAGCTTAGCACAGTTTGACAAATAGTAAATGTCCAACATAGCACAGTCTCACATATGGTAATGCTCAACAAAGATTTGTTGATTAATAGGAGATTTTTGTTTATTTACCAATACCTGACTATTTGACAGATGACTCATGATCAGAAAAAAATAAGTTCAACAAGGTAGAAGGTAGTTGCCCAGATTAATCAGAAACTAAACTTTCCCCAGTAGCACCTTAATAACACAAAAAAGGTAAATTATATTGAAAGTCTATGGTACAAAAAGTTTCCAAATTAGATCTTCTTGAATCTCTTTTTCAATATTTGAAACTTTGTCTGGAGTGAGGTATGTGTAGCATGCCCTGTTCTAGCAAACACAGTTCAATTCTTATTGGCTACAGTCCAAATGTCAGAAAGGGAGAGATGAGATGTCTGCTAAAGAAAGCAAGTGAAAAATCTCTCCAGTACTAATATTTTCCACTGTGCCAGTAGGATTTGGCACAGAGTAACAGTTGTACAATAGAGAATTTTGAAATATTGGGAGGGAGTATCCACAGACACGTGTGTGTGTGTGTGTGTGTGTGTATGTATATGTGTTTGTGTGTCTGTATATGTATGTGAGATATATTGTAGAGTATAGAATTAATGATAAATTATGAATACTGCCATTGGTAGTGAAACATTCAGTAAAGGTGAATACATATCCTTCACAAAAGACATCTTCAACATCTATTGTAGATTCTGGTACATGTTTCAAAGTTAATCACTTAGTTACATAATAAATCCCTTGCTCAATAGCTAGAGAACATTTATATCTGCATGTACAGTAAGTTAGATGTGACAGTTTATTAGACACTTATAACTGTTCAAAACCCACTAGAGAGGCATTCACTTTAGTTTAAGGGTTGCACATTTCCCTATAAATAGCTTGTTATGAATAACTGAAATGTGTATTCCTGAGTATAAATTAAATACATTTCCAGTGAGTGTTAATGTGTTACCACTCTTGTGTCATAAATCATTAGAACAGCATTTTTAGATTTCCAGATGCTATCTAGGGCAAGCTTGTAAATATCTGGGCACTTCCTTATAACACCTTGATTTGCAATGCTCTAAAGGAAATCTTGATGGATTTTCCATGTAGTTTTATTTTCTCCTCTCATATTGTACCAACAAATATGGAAGCCAAAGGAATTCATTTATATCTAACATAAAAGGCATGGTTCAACTTTCTACAACATTTTAGTTGCTTCTCATTGGTTTTTAGGCTAGCGTTTAATGCCATATCCCTCTCCCCCTGTATTTTGGAGACCCATTGAGAGAATCAGTAGCAATGTACACATGTTCTTCTATGGTTTTAGGGGTGTGTGTGTGTGTGTGTGTGTGTGTGTGTGTGTGTGTGTGTGTGTGTATATATATATATATATATATATATATATATATATATATATATATATGATTTCCCACCTGTACCCTATCACACGAGTTAGAGAATTGGAGGCAATTTCTTCCATTTCTTCCTTACCTCCATCAAACATTTTTAAAGAAGTCAGAATATAGTTACTCATATTTATACATGTTGGTTACCCTAATAGAAAGTCAGTTCATTGAGGATAAGGGTGGTTTTAAGTTTTTCTTGTTTCCAGAACCTGACGCATAGCAAAACCTTTAGAAATGTTTCTTTATTGGTTGATTGGTCGTTCATTCTTGTTTAAATAGATTATTTACTTGCCCATACTTCCAGACAAAATTTGGAAGCAGAGACCTAGTAACACAAAAGTAACTCTTGGAGAGATCTGCTTTAAAAAGCAAATAATGCTACATTAAATTTCATTGTTGCTTCTTATGATCATTTCTTTTCCCTAGAAAAACCTTCCTTTGTAGAGGAATTAGAATCATAAAGGTAATCTATGTTGCTTTTCTTTTTGTGATTGCAGTCATTGTTCCAAGGTTTGAATTCAGGTAAAATAAATTATTATCAGGATTCTATATCCTTCTCTCTCTCTTAGTTTATATAAGCCTCCCCTTGTTCATCAAAATTCTTCATAGTTGTCATTTTTCAGCATCAAAGTACTCCATAAACCACAATTAATTGATTTATCATCCCAATTAATGTTTTAAGTTTCTTGATTTTTTTCTTTTGATTTTTGCAAGGCAATGGGGTTAAGTGACTTGCCCAAGGTCACATAGCTAGGAAATTATTAAAGTGTCTGAGGTTAGCTTTGAACTCAGGTCTTCCTGACTCTAGGACTGGTGCTCTATCCACTGTGCCACCTAGCTGTTCCTCAATACTTTCTAGTTTTCTAGTTTTAAGTACATCAAAAAGAGCTATAAGTATTTTTATAGGTTTGTAGACCTTTTCTGGGGCAGTTTTATTTTATGACATATGCATCTATCAAATCATCCATTCCTAGCTTCTTCACTGCACTTAGGATATCCCATATACATATCTTCTTTATATATCTTCCTCTAATACTCCCTTCTGAGCTTTCTACTTTCTTAGGCAGAGTGGTAAAATAGAAAGGGCATTGACTTTCACATAAGAGGACATGGATTCAAAGCCTGTCTCTTTAGTACCCGTGATCTAGGAAAATCATTTAACCTCTCTAGGTTCAATTTCCTCATATATAGAATGAAGGGATTAAATTAAAATGGCCCCTAAGATTCTTAGTCTATGATCCTATCATCTAAATGTTGCTGATAATTAAAGATTTAGAGATTGAAGAAAGAAGATGTAAGGCCACTGAAAAGGCAAAGAAATTCACAGGCTCTCTGGGATGTTAAAACTCCTCAGGATTTTATTATAAAATATAACAAAGTAAACAGGTTAAAAAACTTCTCCTCCCAAAGGGTCAGAAGCACTTAAGACAGAATGAATAATAAAGGCCTAATAGGCAGAGAGTAAGGCTGAGACTGAGAGAGGGAGATAGGTAAAGAGAGAAAGAGATAAAGAACAGTCAAGTAGAGTTGACTGGGCCTGAGAGAGAGGACAGCAGCCTTGAGTGGAGATCCAGTTCAGATTTTATAGCCTTGCCTTTTATCTGGGCACAGAGAGCAAAAGGAGATGTTCCTTCCCTCTTAAGTGACCAGCATCAGGTAGAGGGTTGAAAGGGGGGGATTTGTAAATGAGCTCAGGATACAAATTTTACATTAAACAATGAAACAATGAGAGTCGATTTACATCTCAAGATGGGGAACCTCTACCCATTTAACAAGATTTTAAACATTATACATTTTGTTTCTGCTACATTCATAATTCTCTACATCATTTTCTTGCATCACTATGAATCTCTTGTCTCACACTACACTGATAAATGTATTTACAGAATTGATGATTTCTTCAAAAAAGAGTAATTTGTCAGTAATTTTGAAAACATCTTGAGCCAACTCATTTTTATTTACTTCCCTAAACTGATTCACCTCCATTTATCTGTGTCAATTTTCCATCTAGATTTTCTATGATTCCTTACCATATCACCAGATTAAGAAAATGCAAACCTCAGAAAATAATGGCCAATAAGATTCCTTACAAACCTATGGTTCATTTCATTAGTGGATATTTAGTTGGTTTCAGATCTTTTTAATAGAAGTTCCTATCCAAACTATAGATCTGAGTTTATAAGTTCCTCCCTTCTCCTTATAAAGCAACAAAATGAACAATAAAATACTTTGTATTGTCAGGTCAACTCTTTAGCTGCAAAAGCTGGAGTCTAACTGCCATTCATTTTTGCATTTCACCAGTTTTCGATTTATCACAGGTGGTATCTAACTGGTCTAATTGGTCTGACTTTTGTATAATTGACAATGAAGTGGAATTTGGCAATTCATGATTGTCAGTAGTTTAGAAGATTATTCAGTCTTTTATTTTAAAATACATTGTAGAAATACTATATACTGAAAGTTACTAAATAATAATGTTGTGGATGAGTTTGGTGTTTCCAAGATCGAGAAGCCTTGAAAAGTGAATGAATTCACGTACATCCCTGAGATTTAAAACTATTCAGGATTTATTATAGAAGGCTTACAAAGTGTACTGATTAAAAACCTTTCTCCTAGAAAAGCAATAAGCATTTTGAAGAGTGGCTAGGCAAAGTTTGAGAGAGAGAGAGAGACAGACAGACAGACAGACAGACATACACAAGGGCTAATAGCCAGCCATATGGCATAGGGACCCATGGTTCTCCAGAGTTTCTGTTAAGGTTCAAGAAAAGTCCCCAATTATGGAACAGAGACACTTGACATGATGGAGATGCAATAGCAAGGGTTTATTAAACTAGCTCGAGGTAGTGTTCCATCCTAGGACAGGGCTAGGATCCTGGAACCCCGAATAAAGTGAGGAGAGACCTTATATATGGTTCAGTAGGGGAGTTCCAAGCATCTGCTGGTTGTCTTGAGATAGTGTGGCATGTTATCATTGAATGCAGGTCCTCGGGGAGGTTCCCCTGTTGCATGGTCTGATAGATGAAAAGGCAGAAACTTAGGAGCAGAATTTAGGCAAAAGTTCATAGGTTTCAAAACTCAGGGTCTTACATTTCCAAGCATGTGGCCTAAGAAAGGGAGCTAGAGAGATAGTCATCCTTGCAAGATGAAGGAAGGTAGGGTGAAGATGAGAGAGAGAGAGAGAGAGAGAGAGAGAGAGAGAGAGAGAGAGAGAGAGAGAGAGAGAGAAAGGAAAGACTGGCACTTCTCTTCCAGACTTAAATGCGTTTCTGTAGAGGGTTGGAGGGTTGGACAGGAGTGGTGCTTGGGGGGAGGTCTAGTACACTGGCTCCAGTACTCTCCAATAGGCAAGTTACATGTTAATCCCTCTATCCCAAGGTGTGTGATCTCTACGCCCAACATGTCATTTCCTGTAAGACCAGCATAAGCTAGACCCATCAGTGGCTAAGGTCAGGTAACTGGAAACTAGCAGTTGGAGGAAAGGGGAACAAGCCAGGGCTACACCCATTCTGAAATAGAGTCCCTTTGAACAACAGTTTCCCAGATGGCTACAAACAATATTTTTCCTTCCACAAAATTTGTTTCTAATTACAAATTTCCTTTGTTTATAATTCTGCATCACTAATGGTGATAATGTTGCATTTCTATCAGCTTTTTTCTTCCTTGAAGTGAACCTAGGAGTCTTATTTATTCTTGCAGTAATGTTATGAGGCTGAAAGTATTTTTCATTTAAGAAATAGTAAACATAGGCATTGATAAGTAAAATGATTTACTGAAAAGCACAAAACTGAGCTATGAGAAGAATTAGACTTAGAACCAAAAAAATCTTGATTTATAGAACAGAGCTTTTATCATTCTTTTTTTTTAAAGGTTTTTGCAAGGGAAATGGGGTTAAGTGGCTTGCCCAAGGGCACACAGCTAGGTAATTATTAAGTATCTGAGATCGGATTTGAACCCAGGTACTCCTCACTCCAAGGCTGGTGCTTTATCCACTACGCCACCTAGTTGCCCCTTATCATTCTTTCTTAATCATGGTCGCTTTATCAAGGCAGATTCTAATGGTGTCTAGATTGTTCCAAGTTGCATTTGATTTGAGACTCATTAGGGAGTTATAAGGTTTTATTGATCTGAGAAGTGGCACTTTAGACCTGTGTTTATGCAGTTTGCACATCAGAAAAGTCTAGGTTATCAACTGATATTCCTAGAAGAATTTATGGAAGCCATACAAGTAAACTAGTTGCTCTCTGGACTGTAAAAAAAACAAACAAACAGAAAATTTAAACAACACAGTTAAATCAGTTTTCTCAAATGTGATGTGTGTAAAGTGATTTGCAAAACTTAAATCACTATGCAAATTTCAGCTGTCATATATTTAAAAAGGAGTATTTTTCCTGTTATTCAATTCACACCCTAATAAGACCATTGGTAGAAGGCACTGAATAGGTCAAGGTAAGAGCCCAAACTAATGCACAATAAATAGCATTACTTCATTTTCATGATCTTTCTGAAATCCAATATATAAGTATGATGAGGGATGCAGAGCTTAAGTTCTAAAAGTGTTTACACTTAGTTTTGCCAATAGTCAAAAAATTAAATAGCATGTTTGTGTAATGCTTGGCTAACCATGGAACATCTCTCTGGAATCTTAAGTCCAAGTTCAGTATCAGAAGAATAAACAAGGAGTTTGCTACAACACTGGCAAGTGTACCATTCCACATTAGTATCTTTGAGCCCAGGTAGGTTATCCACATTGCATTTCCTTGTGATTTTTTTTTTTTAGTTCATCTCCAATATACGCTTCACATAGAAGAAAAGGCCAGGTTTTCTGTGAAAGTTATCCTCTTTCCACACATAGTTTCAAATCCTAAAGTTGGTTATTGGGAAAGAGCCTTATCAACATTCACTTACCCCCATGCAGCATCACAGAAATGCCTTCAAGGAAAATCTTTCCATAACATAGAACATATGATTAGTAATAATAGTCATAGTGATCTCCTGCTGCTTTTTAGTACACATGCTGGCTTTTTAAAATTTATATGTGTGTTTCTCTGAGGCACTTAATATCCTTTTCTCCATTAGGGATGGCAGGACTTTACTCCTACCTGAACATTCTGTGCAATTTAACATAAACTTAAGAGTTCTTGGTTAAAAAATTAGTGACAGGTTGGAATTTATCTTCCTATGTTTTAGACGTTCCCATTTCCTTTAGACATGCATTTCTCACATAATGTTGCTCAAACTAACATTGTTTAATGTAGTACTATCCATATATAAGAACTGAACCTTACTATATTGTCCCCAAACCTCCACTATAGCTTCATTCAGATTTTTAATAAATATGTAACTTGGATTTTCATGTGTTGCCTCCCTGCATATAATAGTCAATAAAGATGTATTTAGCACAGACCATGTGCCAGTCCCTGTGCTAAGTATTGGGGATACAAATAGAGAAAAGAAAGAGATTGTTCCTGCCTTCAAGAAGCTTACAGTCTTTTTTAAAAAAAATTGATAGCTTATTTTATGTTTCCAATTACATGGTATGGAATTTTTTCAACATTCTTCCAACTTGGATATTTGTAAGATACGCATTTTTTTTCTATCATCCTCCCTTACTATTCACCCCTCTCCTTGGTGAATAGTCTGGTAAAAATTTTACATGAACATTTGTATTTGACATAGTTACATATTAGTCATTTTGTATTTGAGGATTTAGGACTAAGAGAAATGAAAGAAAAACATGGAAAAAGAAGGAAAACATAAGAGAAGGTTTTAAAAAGGTGAACATAGTATTTATTCAGATCTGTGTGGTTTTTTTGAACTTTTTTAATTCTAGATGTGGATGGCATTGTTCATAATAGATCTCCCTTCATCTGAACATCTTAGAGGAACGACACCCATCATAGCTGATCCATTCACAATGTTGTTACTAATGTGTACAATGTTCTCTTGGTTCTGCTCCCTTAGCTCAGCAGTCTAACCCCTCATGATTTCTTACAGAACAATAATATTCTATAGGATACATGCACCATAATTTATGTAGACATTCCCCAATTGATGGGCATCCCCTCATTTTTAAATTCTTTGCTACTAAAAAAGAGTTGCTATGAATATTTTTGAACATGTGGTACTTTTCCCATTTTTTTCTGATTTCTTTTTGATCTAGACCTAGTATTGGTACCATGTCAAAAGGTATGCTTTTTGGGCATAATTCCAGATTGCTCTCCAGAATCTTTGGATTAGTAAGAAGCTTATAATCTAAAGGAGAAAAATGACACAGAAAAAAAGTTGGGAGTCAGGAGGAATTATCCCATGGCAGGAAGGGAAGGACATAGGAGAGAATGCAAAGAAGTCCTAAATGTGTTTATCCAGGTCAGAAATGAGATGCCCGGGGGGATGTCTGTCTTGTTGCCTCTCCTTGAATGGAGCTTATGACTCCATCTTTCAGTCAAAGGGACAAATAGGTACTGGTGAGGTATGAGTAATAAGGTAATTGTATATTGCAAGATGATGAGATTTCTCAATAATGACTCTAGTACTAAATGAGTACAGCTAAAGTGGGCAATGAGGAGATATAAATAATGATTGTTTCATTTTTTGCTTTTATGATGATGATACTTATCTTTCATTCTTGAAGAAGACCATGACATCAGGAAGGTGCTGCCATGACAAGCACATGAATTAGATTTGAGTGAGGGGGATACTATGCTAAGTCACAAATTTCACTTTCTCTTCGGGAGCCAAATGGATCCAGTGGTCAGATATGAACAGGACTTATGGAGATGACCTTGCATTCTAGGCTATCAATGTTAAGTCATTTACCCAGGGTCATACAGCTAGTGTCAAGTGTCTGAGATAAAATTTGAACTCAGTTCCTCCTGACTCCAGGGCAGGTGTTCCATCCACTTCACTACCTAGTTGTCCATTTTTTTTCTTTCTATCTCTATTGATTAACCCAGTGCCTGTGCATAGTAGATGCCTAATAAATGTTGCTGAAGGAGTACTAAAGCACCAGTGATTCATTTCTCCTTAGTATCAGTATGCTTGCTGCTTCATTAATGTTATTATTCCTATGGAATTAATGTCCTTACAATATTTTCAATATTTTCTCATCGTGTGTGTGTGTGTGTGTGTACTTACATGGGAATAAATGAACTCATTGAAACATTATGCAGACCCTCATTATTTCTTACTTCATTCCCAGGATTAATTAGAAAAGATTATCCATTAATTTTTATTACTGTCTCTATTGTTTAAAGAAGATTGCCAGACTTTTGGATAATCCATTCTTATCTGTACAAAAAATGAGCATGTACCCCATTATATATATATATATATATATATATATATTTACTAATTGATAAATGGCATAGTTAAGACTGTACCAATAATGATTATAAAACATATATGATAGCTTTAAATTTTTTAAAAGATGAAGCAAAAATCAATTAGGATTTCATTCCATAGTTGATATGGAGCCACTGGCATTTACTGATCAGGGGAGTTACAAGGTCAGACCTACACTTCAGGAAAATTACTTTGGTATCCCTATAGAGGATGGGTTGAAAAAGGGAGAGACCTGAGGCAAAGAAGGCAATGTAGCAGCTATTGAAGTGATCCAAGAGACAGAAGAGCCAGATGGGAGAGATATTATCAGCATAGGAATTGATTTAGTACTCAATTTGATATCTAATTGGAGAGAGAGAGAGAGAGAGAGAGAGAGAGAGAGATTTATGACAGTAAGGGTTTGAACCTGAATGACTAAAAGGAGAGTGGTGTAATAATAGAAAGATAATTTTGTGTTTTGTGGGATAGAAAAGGTAATGTCTACTCATTCTTTGAGACAATCCAAAAAGAATAGCAGAATCAGCTGATCACAACTTGCACAGAGCCTGCTCTCTGAGGAGAACCTGTTGCTGTACTCAGATAAGAGAGGAGATTTTCCCAAAGACACCAATTTAGCTGCTCTTGTGTGTACCCAGGTTGTAGTTTGGTTATAACTACCCTAAGAGGCTGAAGTCTGTCTTAGAAGAGTGCTAATTTGGAACTGGATGGAAGGAGTAGAATGAGTAGTATTGAGATTAAAGGATAAGTGTGGTCATGATGGAGATAATGACAATGTTTTTCTATTACAGAGAAGGTGAATGTCTCTAATTGGTTCATCTTTCCATTCTCCATTTAGTTGATCACATAAACTTCAAGGTCAGGTCTCTACTTTGGAGACATCTGTTTTAAAATATTTTATTTTATGTTCCTGCTATGACTCTCAGCAAGCATGCAGAAATAATTTACCACTCAATGAATTCACAAATTTTTTAAATAGGTATTAGTATCAAGGCATTGGACAATGTACTAGAGAAACAACAAGAAAAACAAAAAAGTTGTGTATTCCACTGGGATAATACAAAATATAATACAAGCCTATTTTGAGAGAGAAGATTCACAAATTATTTTGATGTGGAATCCTGTCTAATAGCTGAGGAATTAGCAAAGGTCTTCTTATAAAAGGTAGAAATTAATCTGGACTTTGAGGGAAGGCATTCTAAAACTCAGATCTGAGGAAGAAAAGAGTTTTCCACACTTGGAGGACCTCTCATATAAATGATGAGAATCAGGAAGGGGAATGTGGAACATTTCATCACATTAGTATATATATATTTCTTTAGTCATTTAGTCATGTCTGACTCTTATGATTCCATTTCGGGTTTTCTTGGCAAAGAAGTGGTTTGCCATTTCCTTCTTCAGTTCATTTTATATAGAGAGAAACTGAGGTAAATAGGGTTAAGTGCCCAGGGTCACAGAACAGATAAGTATCTGAGTTCAAATTTGAACTCTAGTATTTCTGATTCTAGACCCAGTGCTTTTATTCATGGTACCGCCTCAATCATATTTGGCAGATAGCAACGCAATGTGGTGAAAGAGAAACTGAGTTCCAATTAGGTCTCAGATATTTGCTGGTTTCCTGGACAAGTCATAAATGACTTAATTGATCTTGATGATTATTGTAACTAGACCTGAAAATCAGAGTAGTTGGGAGGTAACCCAAGTAAATAGAATTTAGCTCTTCTTTTTTTTAATTTTATTTATTTAAGGCATTAAGGTTAAGTGACTTGCCCAAGGTCACACGGCAATTATTAAGTGTCTGAGGCCAAATTTGAACTCAGGTCTTTCTGACTCTAGGTCCAGTGCTCTATCCATTGTGCCACCTAATTACCCTGAATTTAGCTATTCTGAAAGTGATTTGGGAAAATTAGAGACAATAAATTTTCCTGAAGATGGTTCTTTCCTCTCAAGTCCCATTGTACTTATTATCTATATCAGTCACCTGGAATTTATTTAATCTTTATTACCTTGTATTATTAGTAGAAAGACCAAAAATGAACAGTGTGTAAGAATACATTACTGGCTTGTCTAATTACATTATAAGATTAAAGACAAGGACTAAGTCTTCTTTCCAAGTATATTAATTCTCTACTACCTTATACATTTTTGTTTTTATTGTTCTGCCATTTTTCTGTTATGCCCAACTGTTCATGACCCCATTTGGAGTTTCCTTGTCAAAGATACTGAAATAGTTTACTCTTTCCTTTTCGAGGCCACTTTGCAGATAAGGGACCTGAGGCAAACTGAGTTGAGTGGCTTTCCTAGGATCATACAGTTAGTAATATCTGAGGCCATATTTGTTCAGGAAGAGTTAAGATCTATTACTGCATTCATTGTTTCACCTAGTTGCACCTATCTTACATATAGTATGTGTAATAATGTACCAATTAATGTTTATTTTTGAATTATTGATGCTTATCAAGCAATCAACAAATGGATTCAGTCTTTATTGACAGACCAGATTCTGTCTCAATTTTCTCATCTGTAAAATGTGGATAATAATAATACCCTTTATAACATTTTTAAGTGCTTTGTAAACCCCCAAGTACTGTATAAATACTCGATGTAGTTGTAGTTGTTGTTGCTATAATTACAGATTGTGGACAAGGGGTAATAAGAAATAGTACCAGCCAAGCTAGATTGGTCTTATTGCTTTAAAGTCACAGTAAATTCTGCTAATCATCAAGTAAGTAGATTCTGCCCCATTTGATCAGTCCGGCTGTCCATTCAGTTGTTTGTTTATATTCCCAGTGAAAGGTGCTCATTAAGAGCTAGCACATCCAAATGGCGGTGAGCCTGGTAATATGTCACATGAGTATATTTACTCTTTTCATACTTAGGTATTTTACTCCTCTTAATTCCTTTAGAATCATAATTATATTAAAGGTGAAAAGGAAATTAAAGATTATCTATTGATAATTACCATTTTACAGATAAGGAAACTTGACCCCAATGATTCTAAGTGATTTATTCATGTTAATTTTGGCTCACTAAGACTGCCTAATGAATATGCAAGTTGCTAGGTAAATATACCATAAATTAGAACAGCAATACCAATAGAGATTGAATCAACTTATTTACTTTATTGCTCTTATCTAAATATCAGCAATTGAATAAAAAACAAGTGTTAAGCATTATAGTATGTATAGAGTAATAAAATATTGATGTACTAAGGTGGAAGACAGTCCTTGTCTTAAGGATATTAAAATCTAACTAGATAGGCTAGTGATGTGTTCTGAGTATTAATAATACAAGTCAGCAAATGTCAAATGAGTGACATATACAGTAAGTACTAAGAAACTTCAGAAGAAAGAACCATTTTTAAGAAAATTAACTGTCTCATTTTTTTCCCAACCCACTCTCAGAAGAGTTAAGTTCTACTCACTTGGGTTACTTACCTCCCAAGCTCTCTGATTTTCACGTCTAGTTATGATGATCATCAAGATTAAATTATTGGCAAGAAGATTGGCACAGAAGTATCATCTCCTGCTCAGCAATTTAGTCAGTCAATGTAAAAAAAATTACTGAAATGAACCTGTCTTAACTTCAACTATTTGACTTGATAAAAGGCCTCCAGCTGCAGCTTTTCTAATGACTATTTTAAATCATTTTATTTCTTAGTAACTTTAGATTCATTAAGAACTCAGTGGGTAATCAAGTAATAACTTAGTCTGAAACATTTTACATAAGTCAATATGCTTTGGAACTAAAATTTGCCTTTGCTAATATTCATCCTTTGTGGAATGCCCTTTCTCTTTCTCCAGGCCTAGGAACATCATCTAGTATATCACCTTTGTTGGCAACACTGTTCAACATAGATACGTTTCCTCCCTAAATTCTCATAGTACTTGGCATAGTACTCTGCACTTACACTCCTGTAAACCCTTGATCATAGTCTGCTTATCGTGTTCTAAGAATGTGCTGACTAACCTGCATCAGTAGCGGGAATTTCCTCATGCAGGTGTTTCCTTTATCAATGAAAAAGTAGGTCAAGTTCCTATCCTTATCCTACTTTTCTCTTTTATTTTGCTAACTATTTTTAACAGCTCAAATCCCTACAACTTTTCTATTCTCTGAATTGTTTCATAATCCTGTGCTGACTATAGCATAGATAATTTAAACTCTTGATGACTCAGAGAAAAATCTAAGTTTACTCTTTTGACCACCTTTTAACTTAACTTCCCTCTCCTATAAAATTTCGTTTTATTTCATAGAATCATAGATGTGGAGCTGGACTGGCATGCAAAAGTCATCTAGTACAACTTCCTCATTTTTATAGATAAAGAAACTGAAGCCCAGGGAGGAGATACAAGTTACTTCTCATGTAGTGAATAGCATAGCTATGATTCATACAAATACATCATATATCCAACTAAAGGATACTTCAGAGATCATTTAATCTCATCCTCAAGAGAGCCAAAGATATTAACTTATTTACCCAGGGTAAATAGCAAGCAAAAGGCAGGGCTTAAATCTACATTCTTTAATTCCAGAGCCAGTGTTTTTGTCTTTGTTTTTGTTCTTGTTCCCCCCACCCCCTTACCAGGATGGCTCTCTTATTCAAGCTGGAGGTGGGTGGGATTCTCCTATATCAAACCTTTATTTTTAAATTAAATCATTTCTAATACTTTATTCACCTTCACATGACCATATTGTTCAAGTGGAATAGTTGAGCTAGGTCAGTTCTATTATAATGTTTTCTCTTTCTTCAGCAATATTAGGAAACTACATGAAAGTTAAAATGGATTAGCAGTTTATATTTAGGAAGTCTTCAGATCTGTGCAAAATGGCATCAACTTTTGATACCCAGCAAGTCAAGTTTGAATATATGGGTATTACTTTTTAGTAGCTATGAACTTGTCCTCAGGTTTCTTGTTATGTTGCCAGCTTGTATCTAATTATCTATCCTCCTTTTGGATTGAGTGTTTCCATCCTTTTTTTTTACCACACTAACTAGATCCTGTGCTTTCTGGATGAGAAATGAGAGAGTTTCTCCCCCAACACCTTTCCCAAATACCAATAAGAATTCAATACTATAGTTATAATTCAGTATTTTTCTCCTTCTACACCAAAATGGGGAGATATCAGAATGAAAGCATGAAGGTAGAAGCATGTAAAATCTACCTATAAGACCAGGCACACTTCTAGAACTAGGTTCCATCATGCATGGGGGCCAGGTTAGGGATAGATGAAATAAGAAAGTATTTATTTTCTCTCAATCACCTCTCTAATTGTCCAGAGGTAAGTGTCACATAATCCTTTAGTCATTGGTATAAATATTCAATGTATTAGTTCAGCCTGGGGTAAGGAAATGGAAATTTCCCTTGATAGTGGAACTTCTAGGGACATTTTCAATCAGTTATTTACAATATGTAGTATTTTATTTCAGAATAAGATAGTCTTTCTTTTCTTCAAAACCTCAATAGTAAATTCAAAGGATACAGGATATTATCACCATGGGTCTTTTTTCCACCAGTGTGGATGGTAATGCACTCCCATCTTATTCCTTTAAACTCCTCCAATGGATGACATTTCCAGAATACTATGGGACTTCCTCTTTCTGGTCTTTTAACAATCTATAGATTCTATTTCAGAGTTTGAGCTACATACCTGTTATTCCTCAAACATGCTTATGGAAAGATGATTAAAATCAAAGTGTGGTCTGGAAACTCCATTTCCTTTAAATTACATATATTTCAAAGTATAAATGTAAATCTTTAAGAAACTTGAATTCTCTCAAGCACCTTTCTGAGAGGGACACAGACAGAGAGACAGACAAAGAAACTCCCTTTTCAAAAGGGCATGATAGGAGAGGTTAGATAAAGAGAGATTCTAGTATCATTTGTTCATACATTAAACATTAAGCGTCTTTGAAATATTAAAAAAAAATAATGAGTTGTTTTGGAACAAGCCACATTTTTTTGGAAAGACTACATCTTTTTTTTCTGGCATCCACTTATTGGATGGTATCTTTCATACCATTTAGTGTTCACAAGTCATCATTGGTAATACAAAATACTTATGGCCCTATTCATTTCATCTCTCAGTAAATATTCCTAACTGTGTAAAATGCATTATTAATAAGAGTATTCTGTACTTACAAAATACTCTTAACCCCCAGGATCTCAGGATGTTTAAATTCATTAATCTCATTAAACCCATTTAATATCACAAACCCCTTGTGATGCAAGTTAAGTGGCAAATATTATTTTAATTTTTAGCATGGGGAAAGGGTAAGGGATTTTATCCAAGTTCTCTCTGTAGGCTTTGTCAAGCTAGATAATTCAGGCTGCCCAATGTGGATAGAAATCCTCTCTATTCTTTCCTATGTTTCAGGAAACTTAGGGAGTATTTATAAATGCTATTGCTGTGAATTGTTTCAGATTTATTATGTTGAAATCAAATCCCATTCACTTTTGACTTGACCTAAATATTTGTTCCAAAACAATCATATTAATTTTTTTAATGTTCCAAAGATGTTTAATATTTAATGACGAAAAATGATATTGGATTCTCTATCTAACTTTTGCCATTATGCCCTTTTGAAAAGGGTATTTGTTTCTCTCTGTCTTTCTGTCTCTCTGACTCTCTCTCAGAAAAATGCTTGAGAAAATTCAAGTTTCTTAAAGATTTGCATTTTAGAGCCAAATTGTACTTTGGAATATGTGTAACTAAAAGAAAATAAGAGTTTTCAGACAATATGTTGACTTTAGTCATCTTTCCCAAGATAGTTATTTACAGAACTGATGTAGTTAATCCTGATTTCAAGAGAATCAAATATTCATAAATATTCTAGTGGAATGAAAGAAAACCAGAAAAATAATTTTTTAATATCTGATCTTTTTGTAAAGAAAAAATTCATACAAGATCTAAAACTATACTATAAAGTGCCAGTCATCAAAACTGCTTGGTATTGGTAAGAAATAGAGTAATAGATCAGTGAATTAAGATAGATTCAAGAGAAATAGTAGTAAATGACTATAGTAATCTACTATTTGACAAAATTGTTTGGAAAATTGGAAAATAGTATGGCAAAAACTAGGCATAAACCCACATCTCACACCCTATACCAAAATAAGACCAAAATGGGTACAGGATTTAGACGTGAAGAGTGACACCATAGATAAATTAATAAAGAAAGAAATACTTTATCATATCTATGGAAAAGGGACAAATTTATGACCAAATAAGAAAGAAAATAAATTATAAACTGCAAAATGATTTTGACTATATTAAATTTAAAAGTTTTTTCACTAATAAAATCAATGCTGCCAAAATTAGAAGGAAAGCAGAAAGCTGGGAAACAATCTTCACAACTAGGAGCTCTGACAAGGTCTCATTTCTAAAATTTATAGAGAACTGCATCAAATTTAAAAGGTTTCAGGTCATTCCCCAATTGATAAATGGACAAAGGATATGAGTAGACAGTTTTCAAATGAAGAAATTAAAGCTATTATATAACCATATGAAAAAAAATGCTCTAAATCATTATTGATAAGAGAAACACAAATTAAAACAACTCTGAGGTGTCATCTCACACCTACCAGATAGACAAAGATGACAAAAAGGGAAAATGATCAATGTTAGATAGGCTGTGGCAAGATTGGGACATTAATGCATTGCTGGTGCAGTTGTGAACTGATCCAACCATTCTGGAGAGCAATATGGAACTATGCTCAAAGAGCAGTAAAAATGTTCCTTCCCTTTGATCCAGAATTCCAATTCTAGGGCAATATCCAGAAGAAATCATAAAACAATCGTATAAGTCCTACATGTTTCAAAATATTCACAGTAGCTCTTTTTTTTGTAGTGGCAAAGAATTAGAAATTGAGGGTTGCCCATCAATTGGGGAATGACTGAACAAGTTATGATATATGAATACGATGGAATACTATTGTTTTATAAGAAACCATTAATAGTTGGACTCTAGAAAAGCATGGAATGAATCACAAGATCTGATGCTGAGCCAATGGAGCAGAACCAAGAGAACAATGTTAATTGTGAAATGATCAAACTTGATAGAGGCAGGTCCTCTCAACAGTTCAGAGAGCTAGGATAATCCTATTAGATCAGCTATAGACAATGCTATCCTCATCCAGAGAAGGAAAAACAAAACAAAGCAAAACAAAACAAAAAAATCCTTCAGAATCTGATGAATAGGACATTCACTTTTTAAAATATATCTCTTATGCATTTCTTTCCCTTAATCCTAATTCCTCATACTGAACATGACTAATCTGTTGGCATGTTAAATGTAAATGTGAAGGAACAATATTATATTAATTGTTTGTCACTGAGGGGATGGGAGTGGGAAGGCAGGGTAGAAGGAAATTTTGTAACTTAAAAATATTCATAGGCATATGGATTAATGTTTTTTATTTTTTTATTTTATTTATTTTGAATTTTACAATTTTTCCCCAATTTTACTTCCTTCACCCCTACCCTGTACAGAAGACAATTCGCCAGTCTTTACATTGTTTCCATGGCATACATTGATTCAAATTGAATGTGATGAGAGAGAAATCATATTCTTAAGCAAGAAACATAAAGTATAAGAGACAGCAAGATCAGACACTAAGGTATTAGGTTTTTTTTTCCCCCTAAATTAAAGGGAATAGTCCTTGGACTTTGTTCAAACTCCACAGTTCTTTCTCTGGTTACAGATGATATTCTCCATCTCAGACAGCCCCAAATTATCCCTGATTGTTTCATTGATGAAATGAACAAGTCCATCAAGGTTGATCATCACTCCTAATTTGCTCTTAGGGTGTACAATGTTTTTCTGGTTCTACTCATCTCACTCAGCATCAGTTCATGCAAATCCCTCCAGGCTTCCCTGAATTCCCATCCCTCCTGGTTTCTAATAGAACAATATTGTTTCATGACATACATATGACACAGTTTGTTAAGCCATTCCCCAAACGAAGCACATTTACTTGATTTCCAATTCTTTGTCACCACAAACAGGGCTGCTATGAATATTTTTGTACAAGTGATGCTTTTACCCTTTTTCATAATTTCTTCAGGGTGTAGACCCAGTAGTGGTATTGCTGGATCAAAGGGTATGCACATTTTTATTGCTCTTTGGGCATAGTTCCAAATTTCTCTCCAGAAAGGTTGGATGAGTTCACAGCTCCACCAGCAATGTATTAGTGTCCCAGATTTCCCACATCCCTTCCAACAAGGATCATTGTCCTTTCTGGTCTTATTGGCCAGTCTGAGAGGTTGAGGTAGTACTTCAGAGAAGCTTTAATTTGCAGTTCTCTAATAAGTAATGATTTAGAGCAATTTTTCATATGACTATGGATCGTTTTGATCTCCTCATCTGTAAATTGCCTTTGCATACCCTTTGACCCATATGGATGAATGTTGAAAAACTTTCATAACATGTAAAAATTGGAAAAATAAAATATCAATAAAAAGAAAAGATTTAATTTTAACTCTTAGTTACATTTAGAAAAATACTCCTAAACAATAAATATCCTATTTTTTGGTGATGTTTATTATATTCTATTCAGTTGAAGAAATTATTTCAACAATGTGGTTACATTTGGATAATTTGACTTGTCCCAAAATATTGTTTAAAATATAAAGAAATTCAGAATATGACCCCAAATATTTAGAAAGCAAATTGTAGTAAATAGTAGCAAGAGTTACCTTATTTTCTTCTATGCAGAAAATTCAATATATTTATGTTTTTTAGACATTGTTTTGAAATAAGATTTTAATTTTCTAGCTACAGAATGAGTATTGGGCAAGCCAAATTGGTTCTTTTAATCCAAAAGAGTATCATAGTGAAATAAATTTTCCTGGACCTGATGGAGAAAGACTAATATTAAACTAAATACATACATGTGTGTGTTTGTACATATATATGCACATACATATGTGTGTGTGCAGATATTATATGCATATATGGTAGAGAAAGAGAAAGAATAGAATGAAAGTGTCAAATTTTCTTTATTGTTTTTATTACTTCAAATTTTCTCTGAAGTGAAGATTGTCTTTTATAGAGAGAAATTAAAGGTTAATACAATATTACTTTTAGCAAAAATTTCTATTTCTTTTTCCATTAGTAAGTAAAAAGTGTGATGAAGGGCCGCTAGGTGGCGCAGTGGATAGAGTATTGGCCCTGGAGTCAGGAGGACCTGAGTTCAAATGTTACCTAGCTGTGTGACCTTGGGCAAATCACTTAACCACATTGCCTTACCAAAAAATAAAATCCCTAAAAAAAAGTGTGCTGAAGTCTCTGATTCCTTTATTCACACTCATGGGAAAAACCTTTAAGTGCAGAGCAGATTCCAGGTCCCACTATTGACCTCAATGTCGGCTTTCCCAATTGTTTGCCTTATTTTGGGGAAGAATTAAAAAGCTTGCAAACCAAATTATCCTTTCAAAACAAAGTTTATTAGGTGATGACAAATTTATATTCCAATTTGATTTCATTATTTTTCAAAGCTTTCCTCAATATGTTGGAAATAGGATTTGGGTTGAGTCTGAGGTTTTACTGGTACAAAGAACTCTCAGGGGAGTTAATCTCAGCTACCAACAAGCTCTCTATCTTCCAGTTTTGAAGAATTGTATAGTGCACTAATATGTTGTTGGTCCTTTGATCCCAAAGAAGAGCAATGATATCACAAGATGTCTTAATCTGTGAGTGAACTAGATCTGAGTTGTTTAGGAGATAGTGTTTACTATATACTCTTTTTTTATAAAATCCAAAAGCGTATTTCTTTCTTTTTTACTAAATATTTTATTTGTTTTCCAATTACATACAGTAGTAGTTTCTTCCAATCAATTTTTTTTAAGGTTTTTTGCAAGGCAAATGGGGTTAAATGGCTTGCCCAAGGCCACACAGCTAGGTAATTATTGTGTGTGAGACCAGATTTGAACCCAGGTACTCCTGACTCCAAGGCCAGTGCTTTATTCACTGCGCCACCTAGCTGCCCTCTTCCAATCATTTTTTAAAATTAATTTTTATTAAAGATATTATTTGAGTTTTACAATCCCCCCCCCATCTTGCTTCCCTCCCCCCACCCTCCCACGGAAAGCAATCTGTCAAGTCTTTACTTTGTTTCCATATTGTACCTTGATCCAAATTGGGTGTGATGAGAGAGAAGTCATATCCTTAGAGAAGAGACAAGAAGTCTAAGAGGTAACAAGATCAGACAATAAGATGTGTTTTTCCTGAATTAAGGGGAATAGTCCTTGTACTTTGTTCAAACTCCACAGCTCCTTATCTGCATACAGATGGCACTCTCCTTTGCAGACAGCCAGAATTGTTCCTGATTGTTGCCCTGATGGAATGAGCAAATCCTTCAAGGTTGAACATCACCCCCATGTTGCTGTTAGGGTGTACAGTGTTCTTCTGGTTCTGCTCATCTCTCTTCCAATCATTTTTGCAAGGTTTTTAGTTTTATAATTTTTTCCCCTCCCTCTTTTCCCTCCCCTCCTACCCTCAACAGAAGGCAATCTGATTGTCTTTACATTTATATCCATGATATGCATATCAATCAAAACTGAAAATGTTGTGAGAGAAGAAACAGCTCCAAAAGGAAGAAAAAAAAACATTCGAGATAGCAAAATTACATAATACATAAGACAACTTTTAAAAATTGAAGTAAAGGGGCAGCTAGGTGGTGCAGTGGATAGAGCACTGGCCGTGGAATCAGGAGTACCTGAGTTCAAATTGTCCTCTATTTACCTAGCTGCGTGGCCTTGGGCAAACCACTTAACCCCATTCGCCTTGCAAAAACCTAAAAAAAAAAAATAATTGAAGTAAATAATCTTTGGTCTTTATTTAAACTCCAGTTCCTTCTCTGGAAACAGATGGTATTCTCCATCACAGGTTCCCTAAAATTGTCCATGATTATTTCACAGACAATTTCTTGTAGAACAATAGTATTCCATCACCTACATATACCACAGTTTGTTCAGCCATTTCCCAATTTATGGACATTCCCTCGATTTGTTCTAAAGACAGAGTTACTATGAGTATTTTTGTAGATATGGCATTTTTACCCTTTTCCATGATCTCTTCAGGATACAGACCCAGTAGTGTATAACTGTATCAAAGTGTAGGCACATTTTTATTGTCCTTTGGGCATAGGTTGTTATTAGTTCACAGCACCATCAACAATGCATTGTTGTCCCAGATTTCCCCATATCTCCTCCAACACTGATGGTTTTTCTCTCTGATCATATTGGCCAATCTGAGAAGTATGAGGTGGTACCTCATAGCTGCTTTAATTTGCATTTTTCTAATCAGTGATGATTTGGAGCAATTTTTCATATGACTATAGATAAATTTGAGTTCCTCATCCAAGAATTGCCTTTGTATAGCCTTTGATGATTTGGCAAATGGGGAATGACTTGTCTGGTTTTTTTTTTGTAAATTTGACTCAGTTCTCTCTATGTTTTAGAAATCATTCCTTTGTCAGAAATCCTAGTTATAAAATTTGTTTCCCAATTTAAGACGTTCCTTTTGATCTTTTTGATTTTATTTGTGCAGAAACTTTTTAATTTCATATAATTAAAATTATCCAGTTTACTTTTTATAATGTTCTCTAGCTCTTCTTTGGTCATAAACTCCATGGTTCTGATAGTTAAACTATCCCTTGTTCTCCTAATTTGCTTATAATATTGTCTTTTATGTCTAAACTCTGAACCAATTGTCATCTTATCTTGGCATAGGGTGTGAGATGTTGGCCTAATCCTAGTTTCTGCCTTACTATCTTCGATTTTTCAACAGCTTTTTTTTGAAGAGTTAGTTCTTATGCCAGAAGCTGGACTCTTTGGGTTTATCAAACAGTAGATTACTATAATAATTTCATGCTGTCTCTTTTGCACCTAATCTACTCCACTGATTCATCAATCTATTTCTTAGCTAGTACTGGACAGTTTTGATAACTGATGCTTTTAATATAATTTTAGATCTGGTAGGGCTAAGCCACATTCTTTTGCATTTTTTTCATTAATTCCCTTGATATTCTTGACTTTTTATTCCTCCATATGAATTTAGTTACTCTTTTTTCTAGCTCACTAAAGTAAATTTTTGGAAGTTTAATTGGTATGGCACTAAATAAGTGGTTTAATTTCTGTAGCATTGTCATTTTCATTATAACTTGGCCTATCCATGAGCAAATCATGTTTGCCCAATTATTTAGATCTGATTTTATTTATGTGGAAAGTGTTTTATAGTTGTTTTCATAGAGTCTCTGAGTCTGCCTTGGCAGGTAGACTCCAAAGTATTTCATGTGGTATGAAGTTACTTTAAATGGGATTTCTCTTTTCTTGCTGCTGTATTTTGTTAGTAATATAGAGAAAGGCTGAGTATTTCTGTGGCTTTATTTTATATCTTGCAACTCTGCTAAAGTCGCTAATTGTTTCTAGTGGTTTTTTAAGGTGCTTTTAAAGGGTTCTTTAGGTAAATCATCATATAATCTTCAAAGAGTGAGAGTTTTGCTTCTTCATTGGCAATCTAATTCCTTCAATTTCTTTTTTTCTTTTATTGATAAAGCCAACACTTCTAATACGATATTGAACAGTAGTGGTGATAATGGGCCTTCTTGTTTCACCCTTGATCTTATTGGGATTGCCTCTAGCTTATCCCCATTGCATGTGATACTTTTTGATGGTTTCAGATAAATACTGCTTATCGTTCTAAGGAATAATCCATTTATTCCTATGCTCTCTTTTAGTAGGAATGGGTGCTGTTTTTTGTCAAAAATTTTTTAGTATCTATTGAGATACTCATATGATTTCTTTTAGTTTTGTCATTGATGCAGTCAATTATGCTGACAGTTTTCTTAATATTGAACCAATCCTACATTCCTGGAATAAATTATGCCTGGAATAAATTCTTCATAGTTTATTATCTTAGTGATAACTTACTGTAATTGCTTTGCTAATATTTTATTTAAGATTTTTTGCATCAATGTTCATTAGGGAGATTGGTGTATAATTTCCTTTGACTCTTTTGTTTCTTCCTGGTTTAGGCATCAGCATCATGTTGGTACCATAAAGGAGTTTGGCAGAACTCCTATTTTTTAAAATAGTTTATATAGAATAGGAATTAATTGTTCCTTAAATGTTTGGTATAATTCATTTGTAAATCTAGGTGGACCTGGAGACTTTTACTTAGGGAGTTTATGGATAGTTTCTTCAATTTATTTTTCTGAAATGTAGCTATTTAATTAATTTCTTTCCTCTTCTGTTAATCTGGGCAGTTTGTATTTTTGTCAATATTCATCTATTTCACTTAAGTTATCCAATTTATTGGCATAAAATTCCCAATTGCATTTTGTTTTTTAGTTTTTGCAAGGGTTAAGTGGCTTGCCCAAGGCCACACAGCTAGGTAATTATTAAGCATCTGAGGCCAGATTTGAACTCAGGTACTCCTGACTCGAGGGCTGGTGCTCTATCCACTGTGCCACCTAGCTGCCCCCCCAGTTGTATTTTCAAAGGATTTATTTTCTCATTGTAAAATGCTAATTTTCTCTTGCATTCTTTTTCCAATTTTTCCATTTGATTTTCAACTCCTTTTTGATCTCTTCTAAGAAGTCTATCTGGGTTGGAGACCAATTCATATCATCCTCCCCTTTTCTGTACTAGTATCCTTATCTCCAGGGTAATATTTAATGGACCCCACTTTGTACTGGCCTTTCTTCATTTTGGGTCTTTTCCCTGGAATCTTGTGTTGGAGGAGGAGCTGGTTTGAAATTCCAAGTGGCCTTGCTCACTGGGATTAGAAACTTCAGGGAGTTACTCAATGGTCTTTTTCTGGATTATCTGTGCTGCTGGTGTCAGTGGCCCACTCCCTAGGCCTGGATCAGGATCAGCTTGTCTGGACTAGGCCCTTAGGCTAGAAAATCTAAAGGCTCTCTACAGGTAATCAGTAATCAGCTGGGGAAGATTTGGGACCTACACCTGGGTTGGGGCAAGGTACAAACATCTGGGTTATTTTTATGTTTGTTCTGGAGAAAGTCAGGCCTTCTCACAGAAACAAGGGGTCAGTGACTGGGGGGGGCAGCTGAAATCAGGGGAATTCCTCCCCTGAAAATATGGGGGGCTCATGACCTGGGTCTTTCAGACCAGCCAAGTTGGTCAGATAGATGTCTGAGCCACCATGCTGGTATTCTCCTACCCACCATGCACAATACAAATGCAAATGCTTCCATCAGTATTCTCAGGTCAGTCCCTCAGAGCCTCACTCCACCACCCCAGTGGTGTGTCTCTGCTTTCTGCTCCCTGGCATGCCCATGTTCCCCAGTAACAGACCTTGCTAGGAGATGTTCCCCTAGGTTTTTCTGTCAGTTCTGTGGATCCAAAATCTGTTAAGAAGCTTGGTTCACGTTAGCTCTGATGGAAAGCCAGGAAGAGCTTAAAATAGTGCCTGGCTTCTCTCTGCCATCTTGGTTGAAAGTCACTACTCTTTATTTAGAGAGTGTTTGCTGCTAAAAGTTGAAGAATAGAGTACCTGGGTTCAAATCCGATCTCAGACACTTAATGATTACCTAGCTGTGTGGCCTTGGGCAAGCCACTTAACCCCATTTGCCTTGCAAAAAACAAAAAAAAAAAAGACAAAAAAAGTTAAAGAATAATCAGGAAAAAGTAATTATTACTCTTTCAAACCCTGAAATAACTTCATTAAATAAATAAATAAATAAATGAAAATATACTAGGTGATTTCCCCCTCTTCCTCTCCTTTTCCTGTATTAACAATTGACATATTTTTCTTTTTATTTTGCTCAGTGATGAAAATTAAAATGAATCTTTTTTTGTTGTTTTTGTTGTTAACTATCATCTGTGGGGCAATGATGGTTGAAATCAAAAGCTAAATGATGTTTTGAAAATTAGTTGGGGATTTTAACCATACATGATAACCTTTCTACCCATTTCTATGATAAATAAAATGAGTCATTGAGTCATTAAATTGGATTTTAATAAATGTGGCTTACTATACCATAACACTTAGTATCTTATTCTTTTAGTATTCAACACATTGAGTTGCCTCAGTGAAAAATATCTTCCTCTACATAGTTTTTATGTCACCTTGTTTGATGTTCTAAAACCACAGCAAGGGTTAGAACCCTTACACATGTCTTCTTGGTTCAGCATTAATTGATTTTTTTGGAAAGTGATGTAGTAGAACACTAATTAGGAGCATCTACCAAGATACTTTCTTT
The DNA here is from genome assembly GCF_037893015.1 of Macrotis lagotis. NCBI lineage: Eukaryota > Metazoa > Chordata > Mammalia > Peramelemorphia > Peramelidae > Macrotis > Macrotis lagotis. The sequence continues at coordinate 624,966,011 of NC_133658.1, forward strand.
GACTTTTATTGGCAAATCATTTAAGTTATTATTCTTCCCTTTGAGGATAAACAATCAAATTAATTGCAGGAAAAGTAATAAACGATTGGTAAGTGTTTAGCACAGGATTAGTTTTCAGATAATTAAGAGTAATTATCTTGTTTTAGTGGCTATTCTTTTACTATTCATGAACAGTTCAATATAAGTAAAATGTAAAATTGTATGAAAAAAGTGATAATTGATTAATGGAATAACATGATTACTATACAAATGTATAAACCTGTTTCCAAAGTACCCTCCCTGAAACTAATAAAAATAGAACTATGTACTTATGTTTCAGGATCATAGACTCTTTTAGCTATGAGTCCTTAGAAAACATTTAGTCCTACCGCTCATTTAAAGATAAGAAAACTGAGACTGAGAGATGTTAAGGAGTTTTTTCAAAAAAGAAATTACTAGTAAATACAAGGGTTGGCTCTTTAACCCAAGGTTCTGTTTCTGAGCTAGTATACCTTGAACCATATTATGCAATATATCATTCTTTATTTCCATAGACTAATGAAATCTAGCATTAAGTCTATCATCATTACCAAAGTGACTGAAACTCATTTATTATCAATGTTTTCCAGTGACATCAATTTAGCAAGCACCTTCTTGGATTTGATCTTTGGTTCAACTCTGTGGTTATTCAAAGAGGATACCACATTCCTCGTACTAAAGAGTTTATAACATATTTGAGAAGGTTAAAATGGTACAATGGAGATTTGTTGAGGGCTTCAGTTTTCCTAGGAATCAAATTTTTCTCTTGGTCTGGAGTGTTTTCATTACATTACATCAATGAATTTAAACTCTAATGGGTAAAAAGATCATAACAAATTATTTATTTTTCAATTTATTGTTTTTACTGTTACTTCTTCATCCCCTCCTCCTGCCACTACTGCTTATCTGTAGGTACTCTAGTTAAAGCACCCATATCATGTTCCCTCCCATCCAACATTTTCTAAAGGAGTAACAATTGTCTATATAAGAATAGTAACCCTATATCATAGACACAGCCTAATTGCCCTCTCATAATCTTCAACAGGTTATATCCAATAGGTCCTAAACTTGACCTTCACTGTTTCTCTCAGTCCCATGAAGAAAATAATAATAGTTAGATATAGTTATACTTCTCTACCCATTACTTCTTGGTCCACATTTCTCCCTATCATTGTGATCAGAAAAAGAACATGGATAGATTTGTACAGAATAATGAAGAGTGAAATGAGCAGAACCAAGAGAACATTGTATATAGGAACAACAATGTTGTTTTAAAAACAACTTTTAGTTACAAAGTCATTTTAATTATTAAGAATACCAAAATTAATTACAAAGGATCTATGAAGGAAGATGGTATCTGCATCCAGATAAAGAAATGATAAGTAGAAATATGCATATAGAAAAAATTTCCATTTACACACACATTTAAAGGAAAAGAAAGTTGTATATAATAGATTTACAACTTCGTATGCAATTATCTTTGTTTCCTTTTCTAAGTTATGAAACTGCTCCATATAAAGAGTACATAATGAACATCTAAGTAGTCCAACCCCATCATTTAAAAGTAAAGAAACTGGGGCCTGGGCAGTTAGTTAAGTGACTTATTCATTGCCACAGTGTCTGAAGTAGAATTCGACCCTAGGTCCTCAAACTTCAGTGCCATATTCTTTCCAGTGTACCATACTGTATCCCATGTGAAACGATGCCCATGAGTTCTATGTAAGTTCTTTAACCTTTCAGTTTCTTAGGATCACAGTATTTGAAAGTAGAAGTCAAAATCAGAGTCTAACAAAATTATTCCAAAGTTGGAAAAACAAAGATCCAGAATGATTAATGACTAAATCAAGGTTGCAGACATAACAAATCAAGAGTCATGGGTTCTCTGGGAGATAGTTTATTTTTAGAGTCCCATTGACTACTGTAAAAAACAAACACCTTACCAAAAATTCAGAACCACCATTAGTGAAACAAAGAGGATCCTTTTACTGAAACATCCTTAACAATGGGTATTCAAAATAGAAATGGGCACACATGACACATGAAATCAGGGCCTTTTATCTCCTGTCTAGAAATACAAGTCCCTCTTATGTGCTCTATTGGTTGGATATTGATTGCAGAGGTCAAAGGCCTATTAGAAGAATCCAATTTTCTTCTCATATGGATTCAAAATCCTTATCAAACTTCCCCTTCTCTACCCCATAAGAAAAAGTTATAAGACAGATGTGTGAATCTGATTACTGGAGCCAATTCATTCACTAATTCACCTTCTAATTCTATGTCCCTTATTATCCTGTTGCCAGTCTATCCTTTTTTCTCTATATAGAGAGATTCCCTTTGTTTCCAGTAAGATGTAAATTAGCTTGATTTGATCTGATTCTACCATTTTAACTCTTCTACTCATCTTCTCTAGCTGTTTCTCTGTAAAATATAAACTACTTTACTCAGTTTCCCATAACTAGTGTAGAAATTAAAACTAACCACTTATCACAACTACCAATTTCCCATAAACTAATCAGTAATTTGTACAGTACTCAGTAATCAATCAACTAGAATTGATTATGCATTCATATCACTTGCCCCTTATCCTTTCTACACTCTTCTGCTAAGTTTGTGGTTCACTCCAAGAGTTCCTATATTCAGTAAAAGAAATGACCAATCAACTCATCAACCAGTAAACATTTACTAATCAGCTACTGTACTACATTTTAGGGATACAAAAAGAGGTAAAGGATAGCCTCTGCTTAAGGAGTTTACAGGCAACTTGCAATAAATATGTACAAAGTAAACTATTTTATAGGGTAAATAGGAAATAATTAGTAAAGTAAAGGCACTGGAATTGAAGGGGATTGAGGAAGATTTCTGTAGAAGGTGGGAGTTTGACACCACTATTCTCATCCATTTCTCTCATTTTGCAGTCAGCCAGTCTAGACTTAATTATGCAGATGTTGTTTCCCCTGGCAATATAAAGTGCTTGTTTCATTTTTTTGTCTATGTATCCCCCCCAGCATTTAACAATACTGATAACATAGTAGGCTTAAGACTGGACCTTTGATTGGTAAAAGCAATGCCCACATGAGGGAACTCCATTTACCAATGTAAATCAACACCTTCTCTGACACATAAATTGCCTATGAAGTCTTAAATAATTGCTTAGAAAATGAGAGGTTATGTGATTTGCTCAAATCATAAAGCTAGTATATGTCTGAGGCAGAGCTGACTTTGAAGCATAAGAAATGCTATGTCTAAGTCTAGGGTCAGAGTCCAATGAAAAAAATAGAAATTTAAAAATGGAACAGGAAAAACCCTCAAGGAAATTGTATTTTATTTGGGGAGATAGCATAAAAAGTTTTAAGTATGTAAAAAATGATATTTGAACTGAAACTTGAAAGAAGTTAGAATCTAAAAGTTGGAAATGAGTAAGGAATGCTTTTCAAGCATTGGGGATAGCCTGTAACAAGATTCAGAAATGGGAGTTGTACTGTTGTAAATGATGTTCAGTTTCATTGAGTTGAGAAGTGTGTCAAATAAATAAAAGCCTAGAAAGAGAAATTGAAGCCAAATGGCCCCTATCAGTAGAACAGGGCAAAAGTATAATAATGATGAATGAGGTATGGAAGGGTGAGGAAGAAGCAGGGGTCAAAGATGACTCTTCAAGCTTCATTGTGAGAGATGTGAGAATAGTACCAATAAGAACAACTAGGAGAAGGAGGACACTTAAGAGACAAAAAACCAATTTCTCAGTTTCAGATGTATTGAGCATGAGATGCTAGCAGGACACATAGCTAAAGATGTTCTGTAGGGAGACAGAAGTTCAGAAGTTCAAAAAAGGAACAGGGCTATAGAGATTTAAGTCATTTGTATCGAGTTAGAGTATTAGGCACAGATTAAAGGCTCCAAGAAAGAGAGAATAACAAAAAAAAAGATGCCTGAGTACAGGATGAATTTAGGAAATAGAAGAAAGAAATTAAGTGGAAGGAATTGAAAAAGGTGTCATCTCCAAGGTGAAAGGAAAGATGTCAAGAGAAGGGGCTATCAAGAAAGAGAAGACAAGAATATTAATAAACAATAGTTGGAACTGTGAAGTTATCTAGATATTCTGGAAAGCAATTTAGAAGTATACCTGAAAACACATTTTTCACTGGTTGGCCTATATTCTAAAGAGAACAAATTAAAATGTAATTTAAAAAAATGAAAGGGTTAAATCAGCAGTGTCTTTGTAAGAGAGTTGAGGGAATCATATTGAATCTGCTGATGATTTTATCATTAATAACCTTTGTTGGAGCAGTTGCAGTAAAATTAGTAATTTTATTTTAAAGAATTCAGTTGTTGGGGTGACTAGGTGGTGCAGTGGATAGAGCACCAGCCCTGGAGTCAGGAGTACCTGAGTTCAAATCCTGCCTCAGACACTTAAAAATTATCTAGCTCTGTGGCCTTGGGCAAGCCACTTAACCCCATTACCTTGCAAAAAACTTTTAAAACAGAGAAAAGAATTCAGTTGTATAAATACATAATGAGGAAGTCAGTATTGGCCTGTGTACTTGACTCCTGATTCAGTACATATTAATAGATTGATGTGGCCTATCACATAAGTTAATGTGAACTTAGCATACAATAATGGAATCATAGTTTCCAAAATAATGGAGGTAATAGTATTATTACTGTTCTCTATAATCAGACTGTATCTGGAGTATTTTATTTCATTCTGAGTACCATAATTTCAAGGAAACTTGGCATCATCTATACAAAGGCATCAATTAAGAAGAAGAGAAGATCATGGTCTAGGAGACAATTTCTTAGTCCATCACTTGTCCTCGGACTGCTTGATAACTGTGCTATCCTCTCCACTGACTTTTGTAAGGTTCAGAGAAGCATGACCCTACGTTTGAGAAGCTGTGTCCCTGTCTCCAGAGTGCACAAAACCAAAAAGTGCCCTTTTGTTGGGATAGAGGCAGGGGAAATATAATCTGAGAACTGATTCCTAGCCTGCCTGCTATTTAATATCCCCGACTACTTGGTAGTTGTGTTGCCATTCTCTCTGTGTGAGATGTGATGTAGAAAAGCATTTCCATTTGTTTGAAATGGTTCAGGTTGTCCTTGGTGTCTGGAATCTTGAAGTGCCTTCTTTCTATTGGCAACCCCAATGACTGCTGAAACCTCTTCCCACCTGCTCCTTATATTGGAACAAACTATCAGGAACTTAGTCTCATATACCTCTCATTCTCCTCTATCCCTTCCCCATCATGTTATCACTTTGGATAAAGCTCTGGTTGCTGAAATGCTGAAATCTTGCCAGATTAGGCAATCTCTATGATACCATCTAATTCTATAACAAAGATATTTTGTACAGTTTTAAATAATAATAATATTATCTTCTTTCATTCTGAAAACTATACAATTAGTCATTAGAGAATGAAGAATTAATGAAGTTCCCCCAAAAATGTTTTTAACGTTTATGTAGGTATCACTTGATGTGAGAATTATAAAATAATAAACTTTCATTCAATTGATTAATTTTGTTCCAAGATCACATCTATCTAGCTAGCTATCTAGATACACGTATCCATACACACATATGTATGTAGACATTTATGTATTGTTTATGTGTATATATATATATATATATGGCTATATACCTATATGTAATTGTATATATACCTATACATGTATTCACTAAACTATACAAATTGAATTATATAATTTATACTAAAGTATATAAATTTATATTGAATTATATAAATTATATATTCTGTTCTCTGTGTGTATCTGTATATGCATGTGTGATTTTGAGAGATGTGAAGCCTTGTTGGTCACATGCATTCATGGCAGTATTTTTTTTTTCTTTTAACCATTAGAGAAAAATGTTTAGGCTTTAATCATCCCATTAAGTGTCATTACTTAAGTCTCAAGCTAATTGTGCTCTTTTTACCAGAGAGTACCTGAGATTTCAAGTGTTCTTATAATGGCCTAACTGGCTCTCTGCCCTTGAAGCCTTCTAGTTCCCACAGCTGGGACCACTTAACCTCCACCTGCAGGCTATGCTCTGCCCAGGACCTGGGAACTATCTAGCCTCAGGCAGAGAAAATGTAAAGACAAGATTGAAGAATTGGTCTCCAGGGCCCTTCCCATCATTCCATAGTTTCATGGCAGAATTTTAGAGTTAGAGGTGATTTCAACTCCCAGCTACTCCAAGCTATATCCCCAAATAAATTTGATCTATATGACATAACTAATAAGTGTTTACCCTGTCCCAGTTTGAATATGTGATTTCCAGTTTGTGTTGCTTCTGATCTACTCCTCTTCTTACACTGGAGTTCCAGATATTGGAACTCTGTTCCTCCTTTCTACTTCCATTTAGTAATATTTACTTGGTGACTGTAATGTGTATTGTGGTGGGCTAAAGAATATACAAGAAAAATATTCCTCAATGTGCTTATATTCTAAGATGATGGTGGTAGGTCTAGAATAAGTAAACATAATTTCAAAAGGTAGAGAATACTAAAAAAAGCAAAAATATTCTAGAGTTTAGAATGGTATTAAGTAGTCTTTCTACATTGGATTCTAAGAATCAGAGGCTATACTCCTCTTAGGATAGGACCTCCTCTACAATGTCATAAAACTTCTTCACCTTGAAAACTCCACACAGCCCAGGACTACATCTTACATTTGAAGCATCCTCTGCCCCTGGGGACTTTCCCCTCTAATTGGTTAGATCTTCACAGAGCCTCAATTTTAAGTGGGGGGGGCTTGTACCTGCCATGTCTTCATTCTTCTCTGGGATGCCCACTTGCTGCTCTGGTGTTCTGCCATGTTCCCATGATGAACTTAGTGTCTCTCCCCTTCTTCTTTCAGCTCCTTGTAAGGAGTTATCTCAATGGAATTAAAGTTCCTTAGGGACAGGGACTATCTTTCTGCTTTTATATATTTCCAGCACCTATCAAAAATGATAGGTGTGCTTAATAATTGTCAAATTATTGTTCACAATGTGGTACTTTACAGGCCTGTGCAAAGGTATGAATGGATATACATGATGAAGATAATGTATCAAGGAAAATAATATGGTTAATTTGACTAGAGCCTATAGGGTATGAGAGAAAATGATGTGTACTAATGCCAGAAAGGTATATTGGAGCTGGGTTGTGAAGGGCTTGACATGAAAAACAGCTTATGTTAGACTGTATAGGTAATGAGAAGGTACAAAAATATATTGAGTAATGTGGTGACTTGGTCAGATTTGAGATTTAGGAAAACAAGTTTGGAGGCTGAGTGGAACATTGAATGTGCTTGAAACCCATTAGACTTTTGCAGTTCTCAAAGTGAGAGAAAAGAAGGGACTGAACTAAGTAAAGTTCAAGTTCTACTTGTGTAAGTAGAGAGAAGTGGAATGTTAGAGCTATTTCAGGGTTAGAAACAAGACTTCACTATTGATTAGATTTCTAGGGTAAGGAAGAATAAGGACTCCAAGATTGTGTGAATTCTTAGCAGAAACAGGGAATATCAGAAGAGCAATTGGTTTGGGATAAGATGATGAATGCAGTGAGTTTGCTTTTGTACATAACAATTGTGAGACATTTATGAGAGCAAAAAGGGTTGCATATCTATTTATACCTGTATATCTGTGTGTGTATGTTTCTATCTCTATGTATATACCCATGGACACACAAAAGTCATGAGTATAGAACCTTATGGTATATCCAGTTCAGAACTCCCACAATTAGGTAAATGGATATGGATGATGATTTAGCATCTGACTAGGATCTGACAGACAGTGAGCAGGGAAATTAAGAGATAGGAAATAATATCCAGGAGTGACACGACAGAAATCAGCCACATGCTTCAGAGAAGTCAGGAGGAATCTGAAGTAAGAAAAAGCTATCAAATTTGGTAATTAAGTAATCAGTGATTTTGGAGAAAACAATTTCAGTTGAATAATGAGAATATGAGTTACTTTTCTCTTTTTAGGAATTTATAAAAGAGAGAAATATGATAACTGGAAGCATCAGTGAGCATTCTTGAACTTTTAAAAATTGAGCATACTTATTTAATATATATTTTAACCTAATTACATGTACAATAATTTTAATATTTATCTTTTAAAATTGTTTTCAATTCTTTCCCTCCTCCTTGCCCTCCTTCTCATTGAGAAGGCAAGCAATTATAAATGTGTAGTCATGCAAAATAGATTTTCATATTAGTCATGTTGTAAAAAAAACACAGACAAAAATAACCCCAAGAAAAATAAAGAACATAAAAAAGGAAGCTTCATAAATTAAAATGAAAGCTTCAATCTGAATTGACTTCATCTGTTCTTTCTCTTTTCATCATAAGTTCTTTGGACTATTGTATTGCTAATAACAGGAAAGTCATAATCAGTTGTTTATCATACAACACTCCTATTACTATTTTGAGTATTCTCTTAGTTCTACTCATTTCCTTTTGCATCAATTCACGTAAGTCTTTCCAGGTTTTTCTGAGAATATACTACTTGTCTTTTCTTATAACACAATAGTATTCTATCAAAGTCTTATATGAGAAACTGTTTAGCTCTCGTGAAAAACAAACAAAAATAAAATTGCAAGACAATGGAGGAAAGGCAGGAATTTGCCTGAAATGCTATAAAAATTTTTAGATATAAGGGTCCTTTTCTCTTTTATTTTACCTATTTGGGTTACAGGCCTAGCAGTGATGTTGCTTGGTAAAAGATTTACATAATTTTATAGCTATTTGGGCATGGTTACAAATTACTCTTCAGAATGGTTAAATCAGTCAGTACACAACTTCACTAGTGCATCATCTATCCCCTCTAAAATTTATCATTTATCATTTCTCTTTTGTCAAATTAGTCAATCTGATAGGGTGGAAACTCAGAAATGGTTTAATTTGTATTTCTCTAATCAATAGTGATTTAGAGTATGTTTTCAAATGACTACAGTTAGCTTTAATCATCTTGTCTGAAAATTGACTTTATAACCTTTGACCATTTATCAGCTGAGGAACGGCTCTGATTTCTATAAATTTGATTTAGTTCTCTTTATATTTGAGAAATGATGTCTTTATCAGAGAAAATTGTCATGAATTACTTTTTCACAGAACTATGATTATGATATCTATTTTCCTACATCCTATTCTACCCATTTATCCTATTCTCACTCTCCTTTCACCCTGTCCATACTCAAAATGTATGACCTCAAACTTTTATCTCCCCAATCTGTCTCCCTTATATCAGTCCACTTTCTTCTATTATCCTTTTATCCTCCAGTTTTCCTCTATATTAAGACAGATTTATACACAACACTCAGTGTTTATGTTATTCCCTCTTTTTGCAAATTCTGATGAGAATAAAGTTTCTGTGTTCCCCTATATTATCTCCATTTTTTCCATTAACTGTAGAAGTCTTTGGTACATCAGATAATTTACTCCTTTCTACCTTTCCCTTTCCCCTTCTACCAGTGCATTCCTCTTTCTCACACCTTATTTTTTTAGTGGTATTCCATCATAATCAACTTATATCCATTCCCTTGATTTATATATGCTCCTTTTAAGTACCCCAATAATGATAAATTTCTTCAGAGTTAAAAGTATAATCTTCTCATATAGAATTGTAAACAATATAACCTTATTTAATCCCTTATGATTTCTCTTTCCTGTTTTTGTTTTTGTCTATTAATTCTTATATTGAAAGTCATATGTTCTACATTTTAAAAATTTTTTTTAATTTTGGGTTTTTTCCCATTTATGTATTTATTCTTATTTTGTACAAATAATGTTTTTTAGACGTCACTAAAATATTCTTGTTTAAGAGTAAACATAATGTTCCCTCCCCAAAAAACATAGACCCACATGGGCAATAAAGTAAATGGAGAGCAAAAAAATTAAAATTAAAAAATAATCATAATAATAATAGTAAGTATGGCCAGATGGCACAGTGGATAGAGCACCGGCCCTGGAGCCAGGAGCACCTGAGCCCAAATCTGGCCCCAGACACCCAACAATCACCCAGCTGTGTGACCCCATGCAAGCCACCCCAACCCAATTGCCCTGCAAAAACCAAAAAAAGGGCTCAAAATAAAATAAAATAGTAGTAGTAGTAATAATAATAATAATAATAATAATAATAATAATAATAATAATAATAATAATAATAATAATAATAGTAGGGGTGGCTGGGTGGCAGACAGAGCACTGGCCCTTGAGCCAGGAGCACCCAGGTCCAAATCCGGCCTCAGACACCAAACAATCACCCAGCTGTGTGGCCCCAGGCAGGCCACCCAGCCCCATTTCCCCTGCAACCCCCTCAAAATAATAATTAATAATAATAATAATAATAATAATAATAATAATAATAATAATAATAATAAATGTGCTTCAGTCTGTGTTCCAACATCACCAGTTCTGTTGCAGGTGGACCACATTCTTTATGATAAGTCCATCACAAAAGTTACTTCCAACTTTTCTACTGTTGTCATTGCTGATCACAGCTCCCTCCATTTGTATTTCTCCACTACCATGTACTATATTTTCTCTCTCCTTTCACTCTTTCTCTGCTGTAGGGTAACTGATGGCACAACAAAAAGATCCCCAGGCCTGGGGCCAAGAGGCTCTGAGCCCACATACCACCCCTTAGGCCCAGCATCTACTCGGCCCTATGGTCCCAGATAGGCCATCCACTCCTAGCCCCTTGCAAGAAGTAAAAAAGAAAATGTGTTATATCTGACCACTCTTCCTCTATGATCCATCCATCCTCTCCTCAATTCCCCCATCCCCCTACTCTCCTTCTTACTCCAGATGTCTATACCCCATTGAGTATATATATATATATATATATATATATATATATATATATATGCTGTTTTCTCTCTTAGCCACCTCTGATGAGAGTGAAGATTCCCTCATTCCCCCTTGTCATCCCCCTTCCATATCATTGCAATAGCTCATTGTAATAAAGAAAAATCTTATTACATGAAATATCAGCCTATTCCTCCTCTCTGTTTTCTTTCTCCCATTACATTTCCCTTTTATCTATTGACTCCATTTTTACACCACAATATATCTTCAAATTCAGTTTTCTCCTGTGCTTCATCTATAAAAACTCCTTCTACCTGCTCTATTAAATGAGAAGGTTCATATGAGTATGATAAGTATCATTTTTCTATACAGGAATACATGTAGTTCATCATCATTAAGTCCCTCATGTTTTCCCCTTCTCCTCCACTCTCTATGCTTCACCTGAGTCCTGTATTTGACGATCAAACTTTCTGTTCAGTTCTGGCCATTCCAACAGGCATTTGAAATTCCCTTGGTTCATTGAAAGTCCATATTTTTCCCCTGGAAGAAAACATTCAATTTTGCTGGGTAGTTGATTCTTGTTTGCATTCTAAGCTCTTTGGCCTTCCAGAATATTATATTCCAAGCCCTACAAGCTTTTAATGCAATTGCTGCTAAGTCCTGTGTGATCCTGACTGCAGCTCCACAATGTTTGAATTGTGTCCTTCTGGCTGCTTGTAATATTTTCTCTTTGACTTGGTAATACTGGAACTTGGCTATAATATTACTGGGGGTTGGTTTTTTGGTGGGGATCTCTTTCTCAGGGAGATTGGTGGATTCTCTTGATTTCTCTCTTGACCTCTGCTTCTAGGATATCAGGGCAATTTTCCTGCAGTAATTCTTTGAAAATGATGTCAAGACTCTTTTCCTGGTCATGACTTTCAGGTATTCCAATAATTTTTAAATTATCTTTTCTGAATCTGTTTTCCAGATCAGTTGTTTTTTCAATGAGATGTTTCACATTTTTTTCTAATTTTTCATTCTTTTGGTTTATTGTGTCCTGATTTCTCCTGAAATCAGCAACCTCCCTCAGTTCCATTCTTTGTCTGAAGGATTTGTTTTCCTCAGAGAGCTTTCTTATTTCTTTTTCCATCTGGCCAGTTCTGCTTTTTAAAGCATTCTTCTCCTCAATGACTTTTTTTTTGAACTGTTTCATCCATTTGACCTATGCTCGTTTTTAACATGTTGTTTTCTTCAGCCTTTTTTTGGATCTCCTTGACTAAGCTTCTGACTTTGTTTTCATGTTTTTCCTGCATCTCTCTCATTTCTTTTCCCAATTTTTCTTCTATCTCCCTCACTTGATTTTCAGGGGTTTTTTTTGAGCTCTGTCATAGCCCTGAGCTCAATTTCTGTTTTTCTTGGAGTCTTTAGGTGCAGGAACTTGGATTTCCTCATTTTCAGATTGAGTGTTTTGATCCTTCTTGGGATCACAGGCAAAGTATTTCTCAATGGTGTTCCTATTTTTTCTCTCCTTACTTATTTCTCCAGCCTGTGCCTGGTTTGGGGGGGTGCTTCCTGAGCTTTTAAATATTATTGGAACACCCCCACAAGGATCGCAGTGTGTGAGTCTCTGTCTTCCCACCTGGTCTGTGAATGACCACAAACACACCCCTCTACCACGGGACTGAGGTGGGGGGGGCTGTTGTTCTATGGGGGACTTAGACTGCGATCAGGATCTGAATGTAGTCAGAACCCCAGAGTTCAGTTCCAGGCACAGAAGACAGAGCTCTGTAGTCTCTCTCCACTCCCCTCCTTAGGCTTAGCACTCAAATCCTAGGAGCTCCTGCTTACAGGCTTCTGCTTCTACTTCCTGGATCTGGGCTGCTGGGGCCATGCTGCTCACTGTGTGCCCCGAGGGCTGGGTTTCATGTGATTGCTCTGCCAGAGGTACCCCCAATGATCCCAAGTTGTGCCTGATGCTCCAAGCGTGTAGTTCAGGAAATGCCCTTGCTGCTGTGAGCCACAGCTCCCAGCACCCTGGGGCTGCCTCCGGGAGGCTGAAGTTCCTTCGCTCTTGTGGGCTACCCCTCCAACCCCTGGAAGCAGAGCCCTTCCACTCTTTTCCAGGTGACCTTGAGTAGGAGAACTGCCTCACTGCATCCTTCTGTGGATTCTGTCTCTCGAAAATTTATGTAGAGTCCTTAGTTTATAAGTTTTAAGTGAGAGCACCTAAGAGAGGATCCTCTCCCATTGCCATCTTGGCTCCGCCCCCCCATATTTGATTTTTTTTTAGGTTTTTTCAAGGCAAATGGGGTTAAGTGGCTTGCCCAAGGCCACACAGCTAGGTAATTATTAAATGTCTGAGACCGGATTTGAACCCAGGTATTCCTGATTCCAAGGACAGTACTTTATCTACTACGCCACCTAGCCTCCCCCATATTTGATTTTTAAAATACTTTTTGAGATTTTTCTTCAGGAATTCTTTTTAGATGTGAGACCTGTCCACATTTTTTCTTTATGACTTTCTGTTTTTATTTTCTTGGAGTCTTCTGAATTTATGTTTTGATCTTCCCTTTCACCAGAATAACTTTGTATAGCCAGGTTATTTTTTTATTGTTTACTCAATTTTTCATCTCATTTCTTGATCTTTACTGTGAAGTTGAGCTCTATTCCTGGGGTGGAGGGGTTATTATCTCAAACTGCAGGATTTTTATACAGTTTTTTTCATAGCTAGTTCTGGGGTGGGGGTTCTGTAAGTTTTTAACTCTTCCATTGTGGTATAATCTAAGGGAAAATATGTTTACTATTCTCTTGGACTGTCTCTGGTCTTTGTGTGACCATAAGCAGTCTTTTCCATCTTGCAACTATGAAGAGGGTTGTCTATTCTTGCATCACTGCTGAGGTAAGTTCTAGTGTGCTAATGTTCATTTTTGCCCTGAGATTATGATCTGGATCTGAGTAAGTGCAATGTAATAGAGATCATGCCAACAAAGAGATCTCTTTAATTTTTTGATCAGTTGAAGGGAGCAAAACGAAGAGAACAATGTACACATTAACAGCAACATTATGAGATGATCAACCTTGATGGAATCAGTTTTCTCAATAGTTCAAAGAGCCAGGTTAACCCTATTAGACCAGCTATGGACAATGTTTTCCCCATCCAGATGAAGAAAAACAAAACAAAACAAAAGCAAAAACAAAGAAACAATCTTTCAGAATCTGATGAACACTTTATAAAAATTATCTTTATGTATCTCTTTCCTATAATGCTAATTCCTCATACTGAAAATGACTAATCTATAAACATGTTCATCAAAATTACGTATGTACAATGCTAACCTGTTTGTGACTGAGGGGAGGAGAAATGTGAAGGGAGGGTGGAAGGAAATTTTGCAGCTTAAAAATATACATATGCATATGGATGAAAATATTAAAAAAATAAATTTCTTAATCAGTTGTCCAACCCACTTAACATCTGTGGACTATGCCAGTGATTCAGTCACCCCCAAGACCTGCTGCTATCTTGTTGGAGCATGGGCTACACTGACTGGTACAGTAAACTGCACTCAATTACTCTTACCCTGGTATTATAAACATTCTTACTGAACTTCTAAGTTGTATTGTGTTGGAAAATTGTTTTGCCCCATCATTTTGTTGGTTCTGCCACTTCAGAATTTATTTTGATGTATTATTTAAAGCCTTTTGGGAGCAAATTTAGGAGAGCTCAGGCTAGACCCTGCCTTATCTTCACTATCTTGTGATTATATTTGTATATTGTTTATTTGTTTATTTTTGATGAGGGAGATTTAGGTGGGTTTATAGACATCAGGAAACAGCAAATAGGAAAAGGTTAGAGATTAAAACAGGATGGGGGTGATTGTTGGACAGTCTGCTGGAGGAGATGAGAAATTATGGAATCAATGGTATTGAAAACTGTTTGGATTTGGTGAAGAGAAGGGCTTCCTCTTCATTAGATACTGTACTAAAGGAAAATAATTTGGAGGATGGGAATTTGAAATATAGAAAAACAAATAAGAGAAAAAAGAAAGAAAAAAAATTTACCTCAAATGGCTTCAATTTTCCTAGTGAAAAATGAAGAGAAATCCTAAATTGTAAGGGTTAGAGAAGGGGCTAGGTGATGGCATGACAAGCTCATGGATTGGGTTTGAGTGAGGAGATGCCATTCTAAACCAGCAACCTCATTAAGTCACAAGTCACACAGTCTTCTCCAGAGCCATCTAGGTCCAGTGGCCAGATATGAATCACAGCATTTGGAGATGACCCTGAATGAGAGTCAATCAGGGTTAAGTGACTTGACCAAGGTCACACAGCTGGTAAGTGGCAAGTTTCTGAGGCTGGATTCAAACTCCTGACCTCCTGACTTCAAGGTCAGTGCTCTATCCACTGCACTACCTAGATGTCCTAGTCATTGCTAATAAGATTCTTGCTAGAGTACTTCTCAATAGGTAGATCCTTCACCTGAAAGATAGTCACCTCTCTGAGAGCCAGTGTAGCTTCAGAACAGGTAGAAGAGCAGTAAATATGGAGTTTACCACCAGAAAACTCCAAGAAAAATGCCAGGAACAGAAGTCTGTATGCAACATTTGTAGATCTGACCAAAGCCTCTGATACCATCAGTAGTGAGGATTCATGGAAAATTGTGTCTGGATAGTGGACAATGCTGTGATAGTGAAACAAGGCTGTGTTCTTGCTCCCATGCTTTTTAGCATGATGTTTTCAGCCTTGTTATCAAATGCCTTCACTAAGGATGAACATGACATTAGTCAACTACCACACTGATGGTAAATTCTTCAACTTGAAAAGGCTACAAGGCAAGACCAAAGTAGAGGGAGTGTTGGTGCATGATCTTCTATTTGAAGATGATTATGGACTCAATGCAACCTCTGAAGCTGAGATACAGGAAAGTATGGATCGATTCTCTATTGCTTGTGCTAATTATGGTCTAACAATTAACACCAAAAAAATTCAGCCAGCACCACACCATTCATAGATGGAACCATTAAGTTTTGAATATTATGGATAAATTCACTTACCTAGTCAGTGTATTTTCCAAGGAGGTAACACATTGACAATGAGGTTGATACAGAGGTCTACAGAGGAGTTGTACTAACCTTATTGCTAGATGCCTGTGAAACCTGGGCAATCTACCAGTGCCATGTCTGAAACTGAATCACTTCCATTTAAATTGTCTTAAGAAGAATCTGAAGATCACCTGTCAAGAGAAGATATCAGACACTGAGGTCTTATCTCAAGCTAAACTGCCATGCATTCCAGTGTAGAGAGTGCAACTACGATGGACTAGACACATAATTAGAATGCCAGAACTATACTTGCCAAAAAGACTATTCCATGAACAACTCAGGGCAACTACTCACAAGGGAGACAGAAGAAGTGATGTGCCAGGACACCCTGAAAGTCTCTCTGATGAACTTCAGAACTGACTATGCAGGGGCAGCCTCAGACATTTAATAATTTCCTAGCTGTGTGGCAAGTCACTTAACCCTATTGCCTGAAATAAATAAAATTTAAAAAAAAGCAATGATTGTGTAGCATGGCCGATGTTGGCACAGGACCGCCCAGCATGGTGTGCCCTCATCAGAGAGTTTACTGAACTCTATAAGAAGGGCCAAATTAAAAAAGCTCAAAAGAAACGTGACACATGTAAGTTTAGAGTAAACACTCCAGATGTTGTGCCCAACATGTGGTAGAGCATTCTGAGCTCTGATCAACCACAGTCAGACAAAATGTAATTTGTCTCAAATCTAGTGATGTCATTTAGTCTTCTTATATAAAAAAGGACAAGAATCAACCAGACTTCTAAAAGTTCTACTTAATTCACACAGAAGCTAAGTATTTAAGGTGACCTCTTTGTAAATGTAAATATAGTGTTCAGAATTAGAACTTGAAGAAATACTTTAAAATTTTATTACATAATTGACAAGTTTCCTCAAAGTTCTTTCCTTTGATTTTAAATTTGTTATGCTAAAATTTTCTTCAGCTAAGGAATAATAGTAAAAGCAAAGGGTGTGAAATCAACCAATCTTAATTTGAATTTTGGCTCTGGTAGCTGCTATCCCTATAATCTTGGAAAAGTGATTTGATTTGATTTTCCTCTTCTGTAAAATGACAAGGCTGTACTATATTATTTCTGAGTCTTTTTCTGATTCCAATAATTTGTTTTGTCATGAATCTCATTTTTTATTAAATCTAGTTTTTTTTGTTTGCAACTTTGTGAATCCCTGTATTCTAAAAATAAAAATCAACATTATAATTTTTATATTTTATGATTAAAATAAATTTCAATAGGAAAATTTAATATTTCTATTTTCAGTATATCATAATATATTTTAAAACATTATATTACAGATAAAACTCCCCAAAGCCAGGATGTTTTGGAGACTTGAAAACCTGGATAAATAAAAAGATTAGGGTACTATGGTTGTGGAACATTGCATATGTCATCAGAAATTTTTATTGCATTCGTGGGTTTTCTTGGATTTAGTTTTCTTCTTTTTTCTTTTATAAAAAAATATTTATTGTAATACTTTGTAAAGTGAGGCCCGAGGGGGATAAAGGAAAACTATAAGTAATGTAAAAATAAAGGCTAGCAATTAAAATTATTTTAAAATAAAAAATAAAATTTGCCTTCATTTCTTCCTATACCTAAAACTAGAATCTTTTTTGTTATAACCTGATCTACTGTAACATCTCTCTTGTCCTTGAGTTGAGGTCATACCCTATTTTTTCCCTGAAACTGCTGACTAAACCCTATCCTACAGATGAAGTGTGATGTCTTTTGAATATTTTTTTAAAATCTAATGTTTTTAAATTCTGGAAGATATAATTTTCAATGTGATCCATTCTTGTATTTCTTATGTTCTGTGCCATTTTAAAAATTTTGCTAGACATCTAACTGCTTAAATAATATTTGGTGGTTTAATGACTTTGCTAAAACTCTGGTGCCTTGCTCCCCTTATTACAAAAAGAGAAGACACCCTGTTAAATGACTGTGATGGACAAGATTTCAATTAAGTTAAAGACAAAAATAGATACCCAGAATTCCAAACATTTAAGTGTAACTTTACATTAGTAATAGCATTCTCTATAATAAATAGGAATCTTGGGCTCTGTTTATTTAACTTAAGGAAACTTATAATCTATTTATTCTAATAACCAGTTGACAGATGAAACATTTAATTGAGTACTCAGCTGTTTGGTTAACATTTTGCCAAGAACTGGTTTGACAGCTTTGTTTTCAATGGACTAATTTTTTTTCCAAATCAAATTAGCTAGATATTTTGGCTAAACAAATACACTAGTCCATTCCTTGATTTCTGCCTCCACTGAGCAGGATTTTTGGAGTAGATGAACTTTAAAGTCTCTTCCAAACCTGAATCTGTGATTCTAATTTCTTGCCACTAATGTGCATAATTGTTGTCATATATTCACTTGAAACTTATCTGATTAACTGAAGAGTTTCTAATGCACCTGTGCGATCTGATTTTTATATAGTCATGTGACCCCCACTCGATGCAAAGAAGGAGTCGGTATCTTCTAAGGGCTCCACTTAGCTCAAGGACCTGTGCTGAAGATTCACAAGTACAACCTTGTATTCTTAATGAAAATTGTTTCCAGTACCATTATAATATAACAGGTATGTTTTTAAACTCACAATTGGGATTATATTTCACAAACATTTGATAATGAGTTGTATATACATATGCAATTTTTATACATGTGCTTACCTACTTACACAAGGTAATGGGAAGCTAAAGATTTCTTTACTTTTTTTGAAAATAAAACACTGAATATGGTTCTTAGTCCATAATAACTAACCTTCATTTGAAATTTTCAAAACACTTAAATAAATACATTTTCACTTCTAACAACCTTAGAGAAAGGCTTCACAAAAGAGGAAATTGAGGATTCATAGACTTTAAAAACTGACTTTTCCCTTGATCATGTAGATGATAATTGTCAGAAATGGATTTTAAACCCACAACAGTAGACTCCAGATTTTTCACTTGATCCAGGATCATCTGTTGCCATGATATGATGATGATGTTGGGGATGATAATGATGATTGTGATGTTGATGATGTTAGTAAGAGGCAATGGTATAGTGGATTGAGGGGGAAGTTTGTCTTCAAGAGTAGTTGGGTTCCGATACTGCTTCTGACACATTACAATCCTGTGACCATGGTCACCTGAACTTTCAGTGACTAAGGCAACTAATTAAAATTCTAAATTATAACTAGAGGTAGTTTCCAAATTGGAAGTTATCCACAATAATGAAATCACAAATTGGACTCTCATACTACCAATAAAAATAATAATGGATGACATTTATGTAGTACTTTATTTTTAAAATATCAGTAGGAGATATTTGAAATAAGATCATAATAAAAAGATGTAGTGCAGTTTTAAAATGACATTTTATTAAGTCAGGATAATCCAAAACAACACAAGCAAGTAAAATTGGAAAGAATATAATCCATTCAAACTAGATTTAGCTCTTTAAAAGTCTTCATTTCTTTAAATAACATGACCTTCCCCACAGTCCTCACTACAGATAAGAATGATGACTTTTAATAATGTCTTTTTGGAGGAATTGAGAATCTCCTCAGATTTAACCAGTAAATTGATAGCCTTTGCTGAACAGCCCCTGGGAATAAAGTCTTACAGAGGCAAATTTACCAAAACCATCCTGCAACCTACTAACTTGGGCAGAGTCCCAGTGCTGCATTTGCATCTCTATGTCTAAATGACCCCTTCTTGGGGAAATGGTAAAAGGCCAACTTTTTTCTGACATTTGCCATGGTAATGACCAAAGCAGCAATAGTGATTGCACCAACTGAGAAAAACTTTGCACTGAGTTTTTAGGGGACATCAAAACTGTAGGTGACAAAGACTTTATGTTAATACATATACTTTCATCTCTCTGGGCCCAAGTAGTCTCATCTGCAAAATAAATGAGTTGGATTTACATGAACATTTCTGGAAACATGCTAAATTTAGATGCTTTAAGTATAACTGTCCAAAGTGGTCTTTATAAAGTAGTTTTCTCTTTGTTTTTTTTTCTCTATTCTCAGAAAAAAACAAATAGAAAACTGCTTTATGATCTGAGATTTCTCCCTTCTTTCAAAGTCAAATGAAATGGTCAGTTGATTCTAAGAACTCAGTCCAATTAAGCCTTCCTTCAGCTGTCTAGATCACCAAATAATTCTGGTAGTTCTGCTGTACAGAACTGGACACTGACCCAAAGGATTTTTTCCAATCCCTCAATCTGTAACAAGGGATGTATTTTTTAATATGACAAAACTCTTCTAATCTATCTGACTCCTCAGTCTTCTTTGCTAGACTGTTATTCACATTCCTCCTCCTATTGCTAGATTCAGGTTGTCCTTCAGGATTGAGCTTGGAGTGAATTGTGATCTTTAAAATCCATCTAACAGTTAACATAAGTGAATTAACTTAGCCATAACAGGACAATAATATTCAGCTAAGGACATAGTATTGATTCAGTTGAGTTCAGTTTCCCTCTTTCTCTAATGCACAGTTAAGATTCATGGCAGGACTGAATTTCTTTTTGTATTTTTGTATAAAGTTGAGCTGGAATCCACATGAATATCCTGAACCTTTGTCCTTTAGACCAATCTAGCTACTCACAATTTCAATGTGAAATTCAATGAAAATAATTAACCAATCTTACATGGTTGAGAATCTTGTGATTTTTCTACCACAAGAAATATATTTCCATTCACACATTCTGTATTGGGCTTCTTGCTGTCTTTCAAATATGAGATTTTATTTTTTATCTCCATGCCTCTGTACTGACTCATATGTACTAGGTCTCTCCTCTCTTTTGATTCCTCAAACTTATTATTTTCATTAATAGTTACCTCAAGTGTCACTTTCTATATTAAATCTTTCTTCATCCCTGACCTCAGCTATTGTCTCTTTTGTACCCCCCAATGCCTTCTTGGGAAATATATTTCCAAAGCATATGGATATATGTATATTTGCATGTTTATGAACTGTTTACATATTTTTGTATTGGGCGAAGTAGCATGAGGTAATGGAGGGAGGATTGCCCCTGGATTCTGAAAGTTCTGAGTTCAAATTCTGATTTCAACAAAAACCATGATATGCTTTGAGTAACCTTAGTACCCAACATAATTCTTGTCACATAGGAGAGGCATAGGATTAGATTAATGGTTTAATTCTTTAATGAAGAATTGAGAAAACTCATGATATTAAAGATTGACTCTTTCTCTCCAACATAGAAAGAATCACCTGAAGTAATGACTTAACCAGTGTCATTAACTTAGCCAGTATGTGTCACAGGTGGAACTTGAGCCCCTCAATCTCCCTGGCTTCAAGACCAGTTCTCTATTCTCTATGCCAGCTTGTTTCTCATACCTGTCATTTTAGTCATGTTCAACTCGTTGTGAGTCTATTTGGGGTTTTCTTGGCAAAAATACTGGAGTGGTTTGCCATTTTTTCCACCATCTCATTTTACAAATGAGGAAACTGAGGCAAACAGGATTATTTTACTTTCTCAGATTCAAACACTTAATAAGTGTCTGAGACCAAATCTGAACTAAGGGCTACCTGACTCATATTCTGACCCTCTATCCACTGTGCAACCTACTTTTCTCAAAGTCACCTTGGAGACAATAGATGCATCTTAATTGAATTGAAGTTATTTAAACTCTCATTACCCTTTACTAACTGACAAAAAACTTGAAAAAAGGGAAAGGGTTTCCATATAGATAAAATTACTAGGCCTAGATGGAAAAAAAGTTATCATGTACAGTTCCAAAAGATCACTTAATTTTTCACAATTTTATATATGTATGTATATATATACACACATACATATACACATGTATGTTTCCTCACCCAGTGGAATGCAACCATTACCTCATGCTACTTCTCCCAATACACAAATATATGTAAACAGTTCATAAATATGCAAATATACATATATCCATATGGTTTGGAATTTATTTTTGTCTTTGTATGGCAAGTACTAGCCACAGTACCTGAAACATTATTAATTTTTAACAAATGCTTTTTCAAGAAACTTAATTGATAATTCCTAAAGAGAATTCTGTCTTATATTACTAAAATTTGAATATTTTAGGACAAAGAATTATTTTCCATTTTAAAACATATTTCACTTGCTATAGTGCATTGTATCCTGCTGTATGTTCATAATAGCTTTTTGAGGTATGCAGTCCAAATATTATTTCCATTTTATATATGAGGAAATTGAGCCTCAGGAAAAGGAAGTCATAGAGAAATTATCATCATTTCTAAATTATTTTATTTCTGGTTTATCTGCAGCTAAAATATAAGTCCAGGTTATTGTTTCCTCTGTTAGTCTGAATGATTTTGAATTCTACTTTCCCTATGTCAAGAAACAGGGTGGATATGGGATTCAGCAAAACACACCCATCCAGGTTAACCATCTATTTCTGCTTCAAAAAAGTGAACAATGATTTTAAAAGCTAGAATGAAATGATTTTTGGATTATCTACTTGGCTGCTCCCCTCCACCCATGTAGATAATCGGGAGTTGACTGTACTTTGCCCACACTTCCATGTCTTCTTTGCTGAACATATCATTTTGTCCTTGCAGAATGGAGCATGTGCCAACTGAGTGAAAATGCGACCTGCGGACAGGGTATCAGGACTCGACTTTTGAGCTGTGTGCGTAGTGATGGAAAGTCAGTCAGTATGGACTACTGTGAACAGGTAATTCCTTTAAGTTCATATATCCTAAGCAATGAATGGTTTTAATATTTTTGAAAGTTACTAGGGTATTTGGAATAAATGAAAGACATTACATTTTATTTACATGTTAATGAAATTAGAGTCAAACATTTGTGATCAATAAGTTTCATAGATTTAGATAAATTGGAAAGGGAAGACTTCATATTAGAGGAAAATTAAGTTTAAATAGTTTTAAAGAAATTTAATTACTCAGGTATTTATTAAAATTTTACTTTATGCAAGTAGTAATATAGTACTTTTAAAAAAAATCATAGACTTGAAAGGTAAGATTGTATGCTCAGTTTGGGATATGCTGATTTTGTGATATTGATTAAATATTCCAGACGGTACTATTCAAAAAGAATGTGATACTAAAGCTCAAAAGCTTTAGAGAATTTGGGAGTAATATTCAATCAAAACTCTGGTAGTACATGAAGATTGCTAAGAGCAGACAGAAAAAGAAATAAACATCTAAGATTGAGCTTTGGGGAACATCCTCATATCAGTCAAAAGGAGGAATATGAACTAGTACAGAATTATATGAAAGAGAAATCAGACTGATAGTTTTAATATGGGGAAAAAGGATGAAACCAAAAGAGGAGTCCCCAGGAGTAGTCATTAATCAACTTCGTCAAAAATTATTGAAATGTCTAGGAGGAAAACATAAAGTTATAAAGTCAGAATCTTGGAGCTGGAAGAATGACACATATCAGTTAGTCCTCCCCTCCTTGAACATGATTCTCCTTTACATCATCACCAATTAGTAGTTACCCAGAACCCCTCAAATGTGCAGGTCATCACCGCCTGCTAAAGCAGCACATTCCATTGCTAAGTTCATCATTGCATATAGAACATTAATCTTCCTTTCTTCACTGTCCACCTATCACCCCTAATTCTATTATCTGTGGATATTAGAAGTCTTATCATTCTTCTTCATTATAGCACTTTAGATAGTTGAAGTCATCTTTTATTGCCAAATTGTGTCTTCTCTTTTTCAGGTTAAGTATCCTTAATTCATTCAAACAAAGCCAAGGTCCCCAGTCTCTATCCTAGTTAGCTTCTTGGGTCATTTGCTACCTCAATAATGTCCCACTTAAAATGAAATACATAGAACTGAACAGTACCCTTTAGATATTAACTAAGTCAGAATACAGAGAGATGTTTATATAATTTTATTCAAAGTATCCTAAGATTATATCAAATTTTCTGACATCCATATCACATGATTTTTATTGCATTATAGTATGCTAAAATCCCCAGATAGTTTACACAGAAACTACTGAAGAGTGATATAGCTATATCCTACATTTCTTTTTTATTAAATATTTCATTTGAGTTCTACAATTTTCCCCCATCTTACTTCCCTCTCCCCACCCTCCACAGAAAGCAATTTGTCAGTCTTTACATTGTTTCCATGTTGCACATTGATCCAAAATGAGTGCGATGAGAGAGAAATCATATCCTTAAGGAAGAAACATAAAGTATAAGAGATAACAAGATCAGACAATAAGATATCAGTTTTTTTGTTCTAAATTAAAGGGAATAGTCCTTGGACTTTGTTCAAACTCCATGGTTCTTTATCTAGATACAGATGGTATTCTCCATTGCAGACAGCCCCAAATTGTCCCTGATTATTGCACTGAAGGGATGAGCAAGTCCATCAAGGTTGATAATCACCCCTATGTTGCTGTTAGGGTGTACAGTGTTTTTCTGGTTGTTCCAATCTCGCTCAGCATCAGTTCATGCAAATCCCTCCAGGTTTCTCTGGATTCCTATCCCTCATGATTTCTAATAGAACAATAGTGCTCCATGACATACATAAACAACAGTTCGCTAAGCTATTCCCCAAATGAAGGACATTTACTTGATTTCCAATTCTTTGCCATCACAAACAGGGCTGCTATGAATACTTTTGTACAAATATACATCCTACATTTCTGAGGATGATTTTTGAACCCATATTAGTGGGTCATTGTCTGATTTTACATTTATTTTGATTTGGTTCATTATTTAAACTTATTATTTGGACCAAATCAAAATAAATGCAAAATATATATATCATATACATATTCATAGATATGTATTTATATAGATATATAAATGTATTATCTATGATGGATATTTCTAGATACATATAGTTCAGCACTGACTACCATCCAACTGATTTGTTATGCTTCCCAATTTTGCTAAACATTTTCCCTATTCTTTGACTCATCATTAATGCAATTAAAATATTAAACATTGTAGTGGCAAGGATAGTGCCATAGTTCACTCCAAAAAAAGACCTTTGTCCAAGTTGACATAAACCCATTAATTACCACTTTGTGGATTCAATTTTTCAACTATTTCTGAATCACTTAACATTTTCCCCATATTTTTCTACAAGAAAACTATCAAATGCTTTGCTGGTCTAATTTCTCTCATGAATTTGTCTTTTAATCGTGCTGAAAAAAGTCTGTCGTGACCTTTACCTGATGAAACCATATCTAGGAATCACTGTATATTTTCTATGTATTCACAAACTGTCTTTAAAAAATCCAAGATTTTGTAAAGATTGAATATAAGTTCACTAACTTATATTTTATGGAAACTGCTGATTCTCTTAGTTTGATATAGAATTTTTTTTTTGTTTTGCCTTGCAATTTGTGGTCGATCTCAATTCATTCTTCTTACCATTCAATCTTTTGTCCTCATCTTTTCTTTTAAATTTATTTATTTATTTTCCAGTTACATGCAAAGAGAGTTTTCAACAATCATTTTTTGTAAGGTTTTGAGTTTCACATTTTTCTCCTTCCTTCTGTTTTATTTCTGACAGAAAGCAATTTAATATAGGTTATGCATTGTACTTATCTTCTGATACTTTTTATTACTTTTGTATTTCCTAAACGTATTTTTTTAAAAGTTTAAGTTGATCAGTGAGTTAGTTTCTTTGTATCTACAATGATCTTTTGAACCCAACAATTAAAAACAAATGAATTAAGTCATTAAGAGGTCATTGACTTTTGACTTTGGAAAGGGGATGAAGATATGAATCTTTCTGCATTCCAAAATTGATATGGAAATATTAATGTTGAAGGTTGAGTACTCTTAAGGGCATAGTCACTATATTAGTTTTGTTTTTGACAACTTGCCTTTTTAACTTGCCAATGTTCTTATGCTTTGCTCAATCTGTCAACATACTAAGTAGCACTATTTGCCAGACATTCTGTTAAGCATTGGATCTAGAAAGTCAAAAGGCAGTCCCTGATCTCAAGGAGGAGACAATCATTCAATGCAGGAAGACCACATGTAGATAGTATATATAAATTGATGATAATCATCAGAAGAAAGATACTAGAACAAAGGAGGAATAGGGAGTTTCCTATAGAGGTTAAGATTTTATATGAAACTGAAAGAAGCCAGAGAATGCAGGAAATGAAGATGAGGAGACATTCCAAGGATGAGGTACTGCCAGTGATAATGCCCAATTGGGAGATAGTGTCTTGTTTGAGGATCAAGCAATGTGAAGATAATCATATAAGAACCAAGAAGAATCAAATGATGGATGATGCTGACTAGATTATGAAGAATTTTGAACAACAGAAGGTTCTAAATTTGATCTTGGAGACAGTAAAGAGCCACTTGAGTTCTGTGTGCTGAGAGTATGTGTGACATGGTCAGGGGTATGATTTAGAGAAATCATTTTGACAGCTGAGTAATTTGGAAGACCATCAAATAGGCAATTCCATTAGTACTGGAATAACATAATAACAACCTGTACCAGGGCTGTAGCAGAGAAGAGAAGGGAATGTATATAAGAGATTTTCCAAAGGCAAAAGTAACAGACTTTGGTACCAGATTAGATATGGGGTTGGATGCAGGGATTAGAGAGAAGAAAAATACCTATGTTGTGACTTGAGTAACTGGGAGGATGGTGGCATCCTTAACAATAATAGATAAGTTAGGAAGACAAGATGATTGGAAAAGGTAGAGTTAAGTTTTAGACATATTGAGTTTAAGATATCTAGAGGACATTCAATTCAAGATGTTAAGATACAATTCAAGATGGAGGTCAACTGACAAAGTAGTAGATTTGAGAAGTATCAGTATAGAAATGATAATTCCATCCATGAGATTGGATGAGATCAGCAAGTGAAATGGTTTAGAGAGAAAAAATAGGGAGCACAAGAAAAGTCCCTGTGACCAGGTAAGATTTTATATGATAACTTGAGTGCTGAGGTACCTTGATCTGAACAAAGAACTTACAAAAAAGACTGAGAATCATCAATCAGAGAGGTAGGAGGAGAAGCAGATGAAAGCAGCTTCACAAAAAAACGAGAGAAAGCAAGAATCAAGAAGAGGATATTAACAATATCAAAGGCTACAGAGAGGTCAAGCATGAGGATAGAGCCATCAGTGCTCTCTTTGGTTCAATGGAATGTTCGTCTTACAATTCTTCCCAGGTGTGAATCTATCTCTCATCTCTGTTTCTTTGCTATAGCTAACTTTCATGGCTCTGAGGTTTTCCCTTCTCATTTCTGACTCCTCTTTCTGTATTTTTTCAAGACAATTCAAATGCTACTTCCTGTAGGAAGCCTTTCAAAATTTTCCTCTACAGTTTCCTTCTGTCTATTCTGAACATAGCCTGTGCATATCTATTTTCATATTGTCTTCCCACTTAGAATTCAGGTTCCATATAGATCAGGACCCTTTTTATCTTTCTTTGTATCTCCAGTGTCTGACACAAAGTAGGTTTTTATTAATAATTTTTGATTGATTGTATGAAAGAGGAATTTATTTAATAGGCACTTATTATGCACCAATATGTTAAATACTAGGGATACAAAGTAGACTAAAAGACAATCTCCATTCTCAAGGAGTCCACAATTTAATGAGAGAGAACAAAGTAATACATATATACAAGCAATCTATGGATAGGATAAGTAGGAAATAATTGAGGGAAGGTACTAGAATTAAGAGATTGGAGAAATTTTCCTCCAGAAGCTTAGATTTTAGAAGAGGACTTAAAGGAATAGAGACAAGCCAAGAGATGAAGATGAGGTTGGAGAATATTCTAGGTCTGAGGGAAAATCAGAGGCCAGTGCCACAGGATCAGAGTATGTGAGGATGTGCAGGTATAAAATGTAAGAATACCGTATGTCAGTAATTGTCTATGACATAAAAATAAAACACACCAAATAACTCCACTTTTTTTAGAGATGTCATTTGGTTATTTTGGAGAGAACCCTCCTTTCAGTAGAACAGGAAACGAAGGAATGGACTATAAAGATTTAACAGTGAGTGACTGATAAGAATGTGGAATCAATAAGAATATATTTTTTTCTGGATGGGTGGGATGTGGAAGGGAAGAGAGATATAAAATGTTAGTGGGAGTGTTCATGGAAATTTTTTTTTTTTTAGGATAAAGGCTACTTGTCAAATTTACCAGCAAAGGAGGAGTGGGTGTCATTTTCATTTATTAAGGACCTAGCATATTCTAGGTACTATGTTAAGTACTAAAGATAAAAAGACAAAAGATAGTCCAAGCTTTCAAAGATCTCACATTCTAATGGAAATGGATATTGAAGGCATGGGGAGACATTCAAAGAAAATACTCAAAGTTGAGAGATGAAATATCTTGTTTGTGGAGTACCCACATTTATCAAAGAGTAAATGTTGAGGAATAAGTTGTAAGAAGACTGGAAAATTAAGAACAGGCTAGGTTATAAAAGGCTTTGAATGCCAAGAAGTATTTTGCATTTGATCCTGCATGCAACAGAAGCCTTGAAATTTATTAAGTAGAGAGGTGGTAGAAAAGAACCCATACTTTAGAAAAATCTTTTTAGTGACTGAATGGAGAATGAATAGGAGTAGGGAGAGATTTGAGGAAGGCAGACTCACCAGTGGACTATTGCAATTGTCAAGGCATGAAGATATAAGGGACTGCACTAGACTGGTAGTGGTAGCACAGGACAAAAGGGGAAATTTTGGGGAGATGTTGCAAAGGGGACATGACAGGTTTTGGCAGCATATTGATAGGGCAATGAGAGATAGGAATCCAAAATAGCTCCTAGGTTGCCAAGACATTATGTTAACTTGAGAGACTAAGAGAATAATGCTGCCCTCCATGGTAATAGGAAAGGAAAGAGAATGGGTATTGTTTAAAGGGAAGGAAAGATAATAAATTCTGTTTTGGACATAAAGGCTGATTTGTCTGAAGAGCAATTGAAGGCATAAATTGAGAGGACATCTGAGTTTGTGGCAGGATAGACAGATTTGAAAATCATGAGCGCATAGAGATGATATTTAAATTCATGTGAGTTGATCAGATAGAAGGAAAAGAGAAGAGAGGCCCAGGACAGAACCCTGAGGTTAAAAGGCATGATCTAGAAAAAGATCCAGACAAGGGGACAGAGAACCAGCAGTCAGATAAATAAAGTAATGTTCCAAAATCTTGGAGAAAAGCACATACCAAAGAGGGAAGAGTTATCAATAGTGTCAAAATCTGCAGAGAAGACAAGAACAATAAAAATTGATAAAAGATCTTTGAATTTGGGAACTAAGGGATCAAACCCTTTGATGAGCATAATTTCAGTGGACTGAAGAAAGAAAATTGCAGCACATATTGCACATAGTTTTCAAGGAGTTTTGCTACAAAGGGAAGAATAAATATAGGATGATAATTGGAAAGATCTAATGAGCTGTTTTTTTTAATATAGGGGAAGCATGAGCATGTTCATAAATAGTAGGAAATGAATCAGTAGATAGGAAGAAAATGAAAATATCTGAAAGGATGAAGATGATAGAGGTAAGCCTAAGAGAAGTGGAATGAACTAGATTGATAGAAAAGATTGGAAGCAGAAGCAAAAATCTAATCGAAGAACCATTATAATGAAATAATTCTCAACTTTTCTGATTAGAAATGTAAAATAAGGCAGTGTAAATAAAGGACAATTTTGAGGAGCATTTTGATAGGTTTGGAAAATATCTAGAGACCTTCCCAAAAAAGTAGCAAGTTTTTTTTTTTTATAACCTTAATATTCTAAATGAATATTTAGGTCCATCAGTTCATATCAAATGACTAGAAACATTTTTCTCATCTGGATATAACAAATCTAAATTATGAGATCCATTGAAGGAAATGGGATATTTGGCATGGGGAAGAAAAGACTCACTGGAATAACAAAATAATTGCCTTCAAGTAGTTCAACAACTTCCTTATGGAAGAAAGATTATTAGTCTTGTACTCTTTGGCTCCAGAGAGCAGTACCAGGATCATTGCTGCAAATTGCAAAGTGGCAATTTGGGTTTCATATCAGGAAAATTGAACAAACATAATTCTCAGAAAGGTTGAGAAGTAGAATCTGACTGGAAATCTTCAAAGACAGAATATCAGGCATATAGCTTAGGAATTCCCCTTTGAACCTGGGTTGAAACTTGTGCTAAACTATTAAGTTTTCTCCAAATCCTAAAATGCTGTGATTCTTTCTGCTTATGGTCCCATCACTGGTAAGTAGGAATGCATACACAGACACACACACACACATGCAAGCATGAACACAGACATATGTAGCCAAATCTGCCCATGAATACACACACACACACATACACACAAAATTTAAAAACCTTCCCCCTCTTCTGCCAGAATGAATTAGTACCAGAAGATTTTTCAAGTGAAAGGCATGGCCTTCAGCAGGGATTTTCTACTAGGCTAAGATTATCTTCTAAATGTTAATATTCTTTATGAAGGTTCCTCTCTAGATGGACTTAATGTCATATGATAAGCAGATTATGGAAGGGCAAGAAAAATCTCCTCTTAATACCATTTCTGTAATAGTTTCCCATTTTCCTGCTTGGTTAGAAATCTAACTTTAATATAGATCTATTTATTTTGGTTAAATCATTAATTGATTGACATTGAAGATTTATTGAATGTTAATGATCTTCTAATGAGAGATGGCACAGAATTGAGAACAGCCCCATAGCCAAACAGCCTGGGTTTAAAGTTTGCTTCAGGCACATAGAGGCTGTGAGATTCTGGGAAAGTGTTTTTGATACCAGACAACTCTTTAAGACCATAAATTGCAGAATAGTTGCCTGTTTATATGGGGGGGGTGTTTCAAGCAATGGAACATAATTTTTTAAACTATTTTTTTCAAAGTTAAGTGGCATCTACTTTGTTGATTAGTTCTTTCCTTAAGGTCTTCTGCCCCCCCCCATTCCATTAGCATTCTTGACCACCTTCTCTGGATATTACAGTCAGAAATGATACAATTCTGTATTTTATCAATTTTTCTGTGGGTAACTTCCATGTTGCTTTTAATCAGATAATATAGCTAAGAGAAAACCAATACTTTCCAAAGTTGTTCTTCATATACTTCATTAAACTCATTCTCTAATTTTTGTGATTTTTTTCACTCATCTTGAATCACCTTTTGTTTAATCTTCTAGTTAATCTTCATGTCTTACCATCCTCACCAGGGGCTTAGGCTATATTAATTCAGTGTGTTTTCCTTTGTTCTCACTATCCGAGGAATCTCTCAGGTCACATTGCTGCCTACTTCACAATCTCATGGTATGTGTGTTACTGTCCTTCTTTCATCCTTTTACTTCATCAGGTGGAATCCTGAAATCTGTCATCAAAGCATTTCTAAGTGTTGTGTATATTTAAAACTTATTTTTATAATTGTAGGGAATAGTCTTGAATTAATAGGATTATAGGATAATAACATAAAACTGAAAGGGAACTTAGCAGTCATAGAGTCCATTGCCTCCTTTTAGTAATAAGTAAACTGAGACCCAAAGAGCTTAAGTTACTTGATAATGACCACCAAGGTTCTTTTAACTTTAATTCATGCCACTATTTCTTGTATCCATCTTTAATTTCTGTTCTTTTTTAACTCTTCTCATTTTTTATATTTTTCCTTTAACTGAAGAATCAATAGGAAATTTCAAAAAATTCTGATAATCATTTATCAGACCTCCTACTGTATATAGGAATTTATCCTGCCTAGGTTTTACGTGTATCTAGCATGCTGGTTGACTAATAAATGACCAGTTTCATAATAATATCAATGAACACCAATTGTCTAATATGTAAACAGATCGGTGACCAAGTAAATGGTAATATAATTCTTTCATTTCTATTTGCAGCAAAACTTGGAAAGACCTATGAAAATGAGCCTCCGATGCCTAGTGGAATGTGCAGTGAACTGCCAGCTCTCAGAATGGACCACTTGGACTGAGTGCTCCCAGACCTGTGGCCATGGAGGTATTAATGTTATATTCCCAATCAAGACTTTAGCTTTCTATGGCCTATTGAATGACTTCTTTATAAGTAAAAATGACATTCTGCTGAGACAAATTAGAAGATAACTCATTAAACAACCCTCCACTTTTTGAAAACCCAACAATTAGTTCCTTAAATCATTAGACATAGTTTACAGCTTAAATATTCTGGACTTTTTAGAACTTAAGTACAATTTAAGTCAATAAACATTAAGTACAAACTACCAGGAGAGCTGAGCGCTGTGCTAAGCATTGTGGAAAATTATAAAGAGAAAACATTGAGCTTGTACAGTTTATAATTTCATAGAAAGCCTAAAGACTGAAAAGTATTCCCAGAAGATCAAGTGGAAGTCACAGAGGAAGGCTACATTCCTGAGACCCTAAGGTATTAAAAAACCTCTAGTTCAACATGTAATAGCTTCAGAACACTTATAGACATTGGTTCCATGCTTCATATACATTGATTGCTTTCCTCCAAGAGTCACAGGAGGATTCATTAATATGGAGTCTGGCTTACATGGGAAAATCCAAAGATTGAATAGGCAATTGTCAGAGCAAGGGTGACAACTTCTGCTGCAGCCTCTCTTGTCCCTCTGTGGCATTACCAAAGAACACTCCTACCATGCAAAGGAGTTAAAGATCTGTTTATCCTGCTGTTATCAAAGGTGTAGTAGACCCCTTTGCTCAAGGGTCTAATATATAAACAGGAATTTGTACTACAATGTCAATCCATGATAGAAGGACACAGTAAGGTATAGGACTTTTAGGGCTATAAACAATTATCTCTGTTTGCTAGCCTTATCTACTGTCAATATACTCACATTAAGCTGAAAGTGTTCTATTCCTCCTCTTATTTTTCTTAGGGGTCTTTATCTGGATCTCTCTTTTCCCTTATAGAATTCTATCTTATACTTTTCAGTACACATGTCATTTTCCCCAGCCCCAATTCCAGTAGAATATAATTACCTTGAAGTTGGGACAATGTCAATTAAAAAAAAGCTCCTTTGCCTATTCTTTAGGAAGCAATTAATATAATTCAATTTTCAAAATGAATTGATTCACTATGTTATTGTTCAATCATTTTCAGTTGTGTCTGACTTTTCATGATTTCATTTGAGGCTTAATGGCAAAGATATTGAAGTGGTTTGCCATTTCTTTCTCCAGCTCATTTTTAACTGAGGAAACTGAGGAAAATCCAGTTAAATGTCTTGCCCAGGGTTATATAACTAGTAAATGTCTGAGGTCAGATTTAATCTTAGGAAGACGAGTACTCTATTCACTGTACCAACTAACTGTCCCAATAAATTATTTATCAATAAGCATTTATTAAACACTTATTATGTCCTAGATACTATACTATCTCTGGGAATTCCACAAGTGAGTTGTTCCACACTCCTAAGCAGATTCCTACTTCTGTTTTCTGGGGTTGACATTTGGAGCCCTAACTTGGCATTTGGTTCTTCCTGAAGTGCCAGTTCTGCTTACCAATGTGGTCCCACTAGGCACTCACATTCCACACACAACTCTTAGAGCCAGGTTTCTTAACCATTTAAAGTTTGAAAGTAGGTTAAGATCATGTCGATCCCAAGACCTCTAATTATTCAATTGATTGGATAAAGCATGGTCATGATCATGTCAGTACAATGGCATCCTTGGTGAAACTACAGAAGGAACCAACCACTAGATGGTTTGATTAGTCTTTTGCCCCTATACCCAGCTCGGACAACTGATCAATTTGCTAAGGACTGCTAAAAGACATTCACCAGAGCTTTCTTTGGCTTCACCTGCCCAGGTATAGTTCACTATCTGTCAGGACCTAAGAATGCTAGAGCATTACAGGCATTGGCCAAACAAACACCCCAAAACAACAAGGAGCGAACATGTGTTGTTTCCCAGAACAGATGTAGCAAGTGAGAAGGCACTGAGTTCTAGAAGAATAGACTGATAAGTGGGCAGGCCATGCTCTGGTGGATCTAGGACCTAGGGCATGGTCTAAGCCAGTGGGGCTGCAGATATTGGTGCAATAGCAAATATTCAAACCAAAACTTTGAAGGCTAAGGTAGAAAAGGGTTCCACAGAATCAGCAGTTGAACATGGGTCAGTGGGTCCTGAGAGATAAGAGAGTGCTATAGTGAGATGACTTCCATTTACCCTTCCACAGCAGTTATGTGATCGATCAGCAAAAGTCACAGGAGCCCTTGGGAGAGTTCTTTCTTTTTAGTGAAGAGCAGGGCTACCCTGGAATGAGTTCTCCCTGAGAAAGGGACCCCTGCCTTGGAAAGTATCATGATTCCAAAGTATCTAGGTGGCACAGAGGATAGAACAGCAGCCTTGGAGTAAGGAGTATCTGAGTTCAAATCTGGCCTCAGACACTTAATAATTACCTAGCTGTGTGGCCTTGGGCAAGCCACTTAACCCTATTGCCTTGCAAAAACCTAAAAAAAAGTTCATGATTCCAATGGCATCTGGTGACCTAGAACCTGGGGAGTGTATTTGCAGAGGGGAGCAACATAGACCTTTGAGTGACAAGTTGACCTTGTCATGTTTATTCATTGTGAGAAAGGTTAGCTTAAATTTACTGGTAAAAGACTATCACCATAAAACCACTACACTGGTATTTAATCCATGGAAAAAACAGATTTGGATATGCCATATCATTGCTGATTTGACTCCAGAAAATAATATACTGGTATTTTGATGGGTGTCTCTGGAGTGCCCATGGTACCTTGTTGATTTGGGAAGGAAAACTACATCGATAAGGCCAAGGACTTCACCAGAATGTTTGTTCCTATTAAATCAAGCCATGAGGTGAAATGATTATGAAAAAGGCATTGAGAAGAATATCTTTAAACAATTTGCAAGTCATGCCATCATGTATATGATAACATGGTCCTCTTCAAATGAAAAGAATGATTAACACTAGTATAATTATGGAAATGTTTAAAAAATGGAAGAAAAAGCAAAATAATCCTTGTCCTTATGGATTTTGTATTCTAATCAGTAGTTAATATACATGTAAATAAATATGTAAAAGGCCCATACAAAATGATATTCAAAGTAACTTTTGATGGAAAAGTTCTCACAGTTTAGAGTTTGGAGAAGGGCTTCTACAGAAGTTGGATTTTGAGCTGTCTTGAAAGAAGACAAAGTTTTGAAGAAGTAGATAGGTGAGGAATGAAAGCATTCGTGACTTTATAGAAGAGTTTATAAAAATACCATATGTCTGTGCCCTACTATTTCTGCATTTATGACAACGAAATATCAAATTGTGAAACATTGGAGAGAGAGCTGAAATTGTAGTTAGATGCCTTTTTTAAAAAATTCTGTCTCTCACTGATCTTCAGTAAGTCACTTATCCTTCTAGAAGCTTCATTTTCTACATCTGTAAAATAAAAGAATTGGATTCAGTGACTTCTAGGTTCTAAATCAATGACTAAGTCTTCTGATCAGCAGGTAGACTCCTTGAAGTTTACTTTTGCATTCATTGTTTTGTTTAAAAACAGATTTAGCAAACATTTATAGTGCAACAAAATTGGCATTAGATGGGATCAGAGAACATAATGGGATGGCAAATTTGGCTTATTTGGTTTATAAGAAAGTCAAAAGCAACATAATTCTATTTTTTCTTTTTGTAGACAAACTGATTCACTTTTAAGTGACACATAGCAAATTCAGTCAATTTAATTTAGCAAACACTTATTAAGCACTTCAAATATGTAAGTCACTGGTCTGGGTATTTAGATTACACAGAAATTTTTAGAAGTCCTTGCTCTAAATAACCTCATCTTCTCCTGGGAAAATTTAGCATGAAAATAGGTAAAAAAATACAACATACATAAAGAGTAATTAGAATTTTTTGATGGAGTGGAGCACTTACAGTTAGAGGAACAAGAAAGGAGTTACAAAGGAAATGGCATATAAAATAACACATTAGTATTAAAGCAGGACCTGTAAAATCTCTTACTTGAAAACTCTGTTAGCCATAAATAGTAGTAATACCTTTGCTTGAAAGTAATAAATATTTTAAAATATATTCTATATGTTAAAGCTTATATATATGTCTATATATACATACATGTACATCTATGTGCATATATCCTATATACAATACACATATACACATACATATGTATATATGTATATATGTGCATATACATATATATACACATATATGTGTGTGTGTGTGTATATATATATATATATATATATATATATATATATATATATATGTATGCAAATCTTATTATGGTGATGTTTCCTTCATTCTCCTAGTCTTAGAAAGTCTGAGTTAGTAAGATTTAAGTGTAGAATAGGGAAGAAGGTCCTCTTGAGACAATCTATTCTAGTCAATCCATAAATGCAATCATGAAGAAGACTTTCCTAACTTCAAGTCTAAATATGCCTTCATGCTACTTCAGTTAACTGCTGCTCTAGCTTCCTTCTGGAGACAAATCCTATCATCCCTTTGCTACATGACTGCCCCCTTCAAATGTTTAAACATATCTCATCTCCCCTGAGTTTTCTTCAGGTTGACTTCTTTCACCTCTCCTCCTATAGTCTCAAACTTAAAACCCTTACCTTTCTTGTTGCCTTCCTCTGAACATTCCCCAATTTATCAGTATCCTTAAATTAATTCAACACTGAATAACACACCTGATATGTAATTTGATTAGGGCAGATGAAAGAGGAGCTATTTCACCTTTTTATTACTTGAGGGTATGACTTAATGCTGTTCAAAATCACATTAGATATTTTTGCTGATATTTAAGATTGTAGATCACTAAGACTCCCATATTTTTTATATATAAACTGAAACCTAGCCACCCCTTCTCCATGCTGTACTTTTGAAATTGATTTATTAAACCCACTCCTAAGATTTTACATTTATCTCTATCGAATTTAATCTAGTTAGATTAAGCCTAGTGGCTTAATTTGTCATAATCTTTTGTATTCTCTTATTGTTGTCTAGTGTGTTATGTATCTATCCTAGTTTCATTTTAATTGGTAAGTTTTATGGTATGCCATTTATACCTTTTACCAAGTTATTTGATAAATATTCTAAATTAGCATAGGACTAAGCATAGATCCCTGGGGCATGTTGATCTCCTATAGCTGTAACAAAAATGGGTAATCAGGTTCACTGTCACTGGCTTATCCATGGAGCTAGGATTTGAAGAATAATGGCACACCCATTTGCCATGAAATTTTCTAAATCAGAGTATTAAAATAAATACATATCTGTTTTAAAATGACATTTACTAGATACCTAACTTGTGCTAAGCACTGATAAGCAACTTGAACCCCTTATCCTTCCTCACTATCCTCAACCTCAAAGACAGTATTTCTTCCTGATACTGTCCTAAACCACTAGAGGATCTAACCAATTATCGCCTTCATTTTCCCCATGATTAAGATTCCAATTTTTACCCTTATGGCATAACATCATTTAGTAATGTTTCCCAAATGAAGAGAATAGCTTTTTTAAATCATGTCTTAATAGTCACCCAGAAATAGACCCAGAAAACAATAAACAAACAGAAGCAATGGCAAGAAAATTTTTGCGATTCAGATTAACCCTTTTTTCTTAAAACAGAGACTAACTTCACAATAATAGAAAGAAACTATTACATTGGGTTTATCTCTTAAACAATAATGTCTACCGTCTTTTCATCTGAGGCCACTGGGCTGGGAGAAAGACAAGAGCAAACCATGTACTTTGTCACAGTAAATTAGGAGAGATAGTCTAGCAAATTAAACAGGAGTCACCCCTTGACACCTGGGACTATCAGCTGTCTTCTTTACCCACAGTGAAAATACAAGTTGCCTCTGTTTATGAAATCTATAAGCAGATAGGCAAACATTGACATGTCAGATGCCAGATAACTTCCCCCAAGCGTTAAGACTTTCACATCAAATCAACAAAACTCCATTGATCTAGAAAAAGAATTGAAATAGGCGGCTATGTAATTTTCTAAGCATCCTGACTGAATTGCTAATGTACACCTAATGCCTAGCACATATTTTCTAATTGTCTTAAAGATTTCAAGGTCAAAACTGTTAGAATCCAATTTATTTCAGGTTAGAGAGAGAACTGATTCTAAGCTCCCACTAAGGGATCTTCTTAGATGGATTTCAAAGATCAAAGCATGTAACAGAAGAGCTTAATATTTGGATTAGTTATGTTCTTTGTCTGTTGAATTTTCATCAGTTCAGTGGAATAGAGAACTCCCTAAATTTAGCATAGCATGAATAATTCATAATTATTATTTAACCGATAACACTCTAAGAATGTTATTCATTCCAAACCTTGATTTTTTTCCTGCTTTATTATCTGAAGTCAACTTTTTAAGTTGCATGGTAATATTATACTTGTTTAAAATGCAAGTTTTAAAATGCACTCTTCCTTTAGGGTACCACAAATGACTCCTTCTAGCCAGTGATAAAACTGATAATGTAGCATGCAATTTCCCCACAAGAAGAGAATGATTTATATTTGCTTAATATACTATTTCTTTATAACTACTTTCTATTTTAAAAGCAAATCAGAAACATTCCAAACTTTATCTTTTTATCTGCAGAAAATTAGGTGATATTTTATGTCAAATGTTGCCAACAACATTTGGTCATATATCAGACCAACGATTAAATTGAGTCCCACAAACTTCCAGAATCATCCTACTTTTTCATACTGTTTTTCTGAGAGGGCAGAAGGAGAAGCAATAGGTTTAAGTTGCAAAATGGTGAAATGTTTCCTAAAACCTTAAGTGAAATATGCTGCCTCAAGCTGGCATTTATTTATTCATTATGTTTTAGTGTATGCATTGAATTAATTAGCACGGTAGCACAATGTACAGAACTCTAGCTCTGGAGTCAGACATATAAATTCAAATCCAGCCTCAGACACTTGCTAGCTATGTGACCCCGAGAAAACTGTATTTGCCTCAGTTTTTCATATGTAAACTGGTTACCAGTGTAAAGGAAATGGCAAATTACTCTAAAATCTTAGTCAAGAAAATCACTTGGACCAAGTCCATGGGGTCCTAGAGAGTTGGACACAACTGAACAGCTGTGGGTTGAATTTGATAGCTATCAAGATCTTGTCACAGTGGCTATTTTCCCCATTATTGTAGAGTACCACCTATCTATGGCTTCTCTCCTTTTGGCACTCCCAATCATTGTTTTAAAGGTCTTTTTTGACATCTTTTTAACATTTTTTGAGAGGAACTACATAGCTTAGCATTACATTACTCATTTCCCCAGTTCTCAGCACAGATTAAGAAGAAAATGGCAGTAAGTAAATAGATGCCATCTCAAAATACAATGCAAAATGATCTTGTTACTAGATGGAATAGTTAATATGCCAGTCCAATTAAGTTGTGCCTCCTTTTACTATCCCTCTGTTCTAAATCTATGATCTTATGATCTACTATGACAAGCAAAATCTTTAAAACTAGTCTTTACAGTAATGTAAGAATGTCTTAATATATATAGATATAGATATAGATATATAGATATATAGATATATATCCAAAATCCACAGACACTGAATTTATGACTCTAGTTTTAACTGAAATATCAAGGGAACAGCATCAAGTTTGCTGACAATTTTTCTGACCATAGAAGTTGTAGTCATTCTTGTTATGTACAGGGTAAATTTCAGCTGTGGAACACTGAACAGTATTGTTATTTGGTACAAGTACAAATCTAATTTTTACTTTGCAGGATGACTTTGTGAATTTACCTGTCAAAGTTTCAGCAGGACTGCAGTTTAAAGGACAGAATATATAAAGTATATTGCTGATTAAGTACATGAAAAGGAAGTGACAAAATTGAGCAGAAACAATGCAAGAGAGACAAGAAGTGTGCTCTTCTAATTTCCTTGGGTAGTCATTTTTGCCTTTATTCAAGTCCAAATTAAAAAAAAAGTAGAAATAGCAATAATTCACATTTATGTGGTTATATATATATATATATGTATATACATATATACATATATATATATATATATATATATATATATATAATCCAATTTGACAGTAGCCCTGAAAATACTATTTTTATTTTACAGATGAAGAAAATGGGCTTTCAGAGACTGACTTTCCTGTGACCATATACTTAGAAATGACTCAATTAGAACTTGAACCAAATTCCTTTGATTGGGTACAGTGCTCTTTCCATAGGTGTCAAGTTAAAATAGAAGAAAATACTAAATTTTATTTTGTTGAGTTAATTAATGGAATGGATAAAAAGAGTAATAGGGAAAAAAGTCAATCTTTTCTTAAAATGTGAAAACAAATTGGCAAGATGCTGGTTTCTGATTATGGATCAGGACTTATTTTCATATCTATGCAAAAGACTGAGCTCTCTTACACTAGGGAAGAGAGAGAGAGAGAGAGAGAGAGAGAGAGAGAGAGAGAGAGAGAGAGAGAGAGAGAGAGAGAGAGAGAGAGAGAGAGAGCGAACTCATAAATGATTCTCCTGGACCAACTCAACCTTTGTTCAGTAATATTTCAGTAAAACTGCCTTAGCTGCTATGATTAAGGTACTCAATACCTGCCTAAGAAAAACTCAAAGCACTATGAAATATTTTAAGTGTATTTGTAGGCATAGTATTTATATGGAATATTAAGTGTGGATTTTGGGAGAAGAGTGGAGAGAGTTTCCTGAAAAGTTAAACTAATCACAAATTAGCAAAAGGTCTGAAAGGGCACCCTTTACAATTTACCTGGAATGAGAGAAATGTATCAAAGGGAAAGATATTCTATACTGGACTCTTAAAGTTGGAAAGGACTTTCAAGGTCACCTAGACCAAATCAGTCCCCAAACATGAATGCCATCAAAAGTATCCCGAAGAAGTTGTTAACCAATCTCTATTCAAAATAATCACTATTTATCATTCAAAAAAATTTGAACAACCTATTTAAGGTTTGTTTTATGTTGAGTTAAAATCTCATTCTCCCCATCAATTCCAGTTCTGTCTTTCCTCAATATGCTAAGAAAAGCAAATCATTCAAATATTTAAAGATTATTAAAATCTGTATCCCCTCCTCAAGTATTCCATTCTTTAATCTAAACTTGATAATTATATTCAGGCAATTCTCTTATGTCATGATTCTGACATATTAGGCTCCCCTTCTCTTTGGAAAGAAAACAGTTTGTCCATGTTCTTTAGAAAATATGGCATACATAATGTAATTTAACATTCCAAATATGGTTAGACCAGGAACACCTATATAACAAATCAGTCACTTCTCTCATTCCAGACATACTTCTTTGAATATATAGTCTAAGGGCAAATTAACTTCTATTATATTATATTGAATTTACATTCTCAAACCCTAGATTTTTTATCTCATATATGTCTTTATGCCTACATGTTCCTTATTCTATACTTCTGTTGTTGATTGTTATTTAACATAAAATGTACATTAACATAAATTTTACATTTACATATATTATTTTTTTGCATCAATAGCAACATTTCCTTTATGGAAATTTCTTTAGAAATTGATTCTATTATTCAATATAATACTTTCTGCCTTAAGCCAAGCTGTTGCTAAAAATTTCCAACAGAATGAGGTTAAAGCTCTATAACCTATTATTAGAGACATCCCTCTAGGTTGATAGGAATCCATTAATTAACACTTTTTAATTATAATACAAATAAGACCTTACATTTGTGTGTCACTGTAAGATTTATTAAAGACTTAAAATAAGAACATCTTTTTTTGATCCTTACAATAATAGGAACTATTATTACTCTCATTTAACAGGACACTATTAAGTGATGATGAGAAGATGAGGAACTAGAAACTCAGACAAGTCAAATCACTTGACCAGGATTAAATAAATAGAATGTATCTAAAAGAAAAATGCAATCCCTAGTTTCTTTATTTCTGTCCACTGGGCCATGTGAACTCTCCTAACTACATTATCATCCAGTCCATATTTACATATAAAGGCATTACATGAAACTATCAAACACCTTGTCAAAACCCAAATATGCTATTTATATAACATTCCTCTGATTTAACAATACAACCACTGTGTAAAGAATTGAAATTAAATTAGTTTGGAAAGACATTATCTAGAATCTGTATTGGTTCTTAGTAAGTACAGTATTTCCCATTATAAGATGCACCTTAATTTTGGGGTCCAAAATTTGAAAAAAAATGCATTATATAAAGTTATTGAACTCAAGTTTTATTCATCATAAAATTCAATGACCTTCTGCTCATAGCTTTCAGGCATCTTTTGGGCAAGTCTGGTGTGTGGAGACATGTTTAGACCATTCTGTTTCTTGAACCTGAAGAACCAATTGTGTTCTCCTTTGAAATCAGTCACTTCTTTTTCATCAATGATTCTTCTGGCAACCTGCTGAACCACCTTTGTGGACAAAGGAATTCCATTTGCCCTTTGCTCTTCAATCCATCTTTTCAATTCATTCTCTAATTCAGGCCATTCTGCTGACTTGACTCATATGGCCTTCTGCCTGGGCATTTTCAGTTCGATTTCTTCTTCTTGTGGCCAGTCTTGGATTGTTTTCTCACTTAGAGAAGGACCAAACTGATGTTCAGCAACATGATTTCCATTCACTTTTGCAAGCTGGATCACTTTGAACTTGAATTCAGAACTAGATGAAAATCTGTTCTGTGTCATTTCTAGGCAGAACATGACAAAACAATATGAAATGATGAGTGCAAAGACTACAAACACAAAAAAGTGGGAAATGCAATTAAAAAAATCTACAACCATCTCTAGTTTTTAAACCCCCAATTTTTTTTAAAAAAAGGGAGTGTCTTATTCATGGGGAAATATGGTATATCTCTCTTGACAGGATAGTGAAAGACTCCCATCATTTTCATCATACACAATAGAATTTTGCTAGTCATCAATGTTAATCTCGCAAACTTATAGTCTGAAGTATCCCTCCTCTGAGAAAAAAAAAAAATTGATGATTTGGAAAACTTTTATAAATTGGAATTTAGTACCATTTTCTACCATTCTTAAAAGATCATTGTCAAAGGTTCAGCAATCATATCCATAAATTCTTTCCATAAAGTGGAATGTATTTCATCTTTAACAGGTATATTAAGAGTAACTGGATATTCTTTCAACATCTCATTTATGTTGGATTTCATTTCTTACTTAACCTTTCTTTTTCTACTCCAATCCGAATCTAAATACTGTAGTATTGTTAGTTAAGAAAACAAAAATAAATTATATCTATGTTTTATTCCTTCTTCTTATGATCCATTATTAGATTTCCATCTTCCTTCCCCTGCACTATCCCTCCCTCCCTCATTTTCTCTAACATAAAAAAAATATTAAAATTCACTGGGCTTCACTGGCATGGACAGGTCCTTTAATGCTTAAAGCACAAATTCTTGTAGGTCCTACTGAGGGCAGGGCTATAGCAATTTACAAAGTTTGTCTCATAAGTCAGTGGTGTAAAACTCAAATAGAATTGAGGACCACTAAACAATTAGTAAGGATCCTTTTGGGCTATATTTACTATATCTTTATTTTGTTAGATCTTCCCCAGTTTTTTTTATCTGTTTTAAATAACATATTAACCTAATTTTAAAGTGTGTAAAGTATTTATCTATATTTTATGGTATTCTTATTCATTTTTTAAAGAATTTCCCCATTTACATTTTAATCAGATGCAAGCCCAAATTCACTAGTGTTGTGAACTGTCTGTGGCCTACTGATCATATATTTGAAGGCTCTATCTTGAATCATCACAGCTTTCTGATAGTGAAAACACTCAATAACATCAATGAGAGAACAGATCCTTGAAGAATCTAAATATGAAACCATTTACATGTTCGAGAGACAAACTGTTCTAGAACCATTTTTTTTTACCATAAATTTAAGGTTATACCAATTAGTCTCTTGGCAGAAAGCCAGCAAACATGTTGCTCTACATATAAGGGGTCTCTGAATACTTTGAACTGAAAGTAATGTTATGATCCTAGGAGGGAGACACAACCTGTAATTTATTTCACTTTGACCCTTCTCTAGTATCAATAATAGTCTGTCCCTCTGCTCTTTCCTAATATGACATTTTTCAAAACTTTGAAAACAATTTTGTTCTTTTTATTCTTAAAATTCTCTAAAATTCTCTATATCCTTCTCTAGTTGTTATGCCAAATAAATGTCATAGTACACTGAGAAAATTCTGACTCGTGCTGAATATACCCAGATGATACCCTTGCTAGTCCCTTATGTCATATTCTTATTTTATATCTGCCAGTATTATTGATTATGTCATGCTCTGTTTTTGTTTGCTTGTTTGTATTATGTTGTTTTGTTTGGGTTTGGTTTTTCTTTTGTTCTCCCAATATGGAATCTATTTTTTTTCAATTGTAGACCTCCATATTGGACTCTTCTATCCTAATGCTCTGTAGTAAACATGTGGTTTCTTATATCATATTCTTTAACGTTGTATATTTGTTGTGTCATACTGATATTTTGATGCTTGTATAGAGGTAACAGGGTTTCTCTCCAGAAGTGAAGAAAGGAGAAAGGAGGGTCATAGTGGAGAAAATAAATATCAACTATAACACACCCAGCTCATCTTTGGATCATTACCTATTTTTATTCTTA
Source organism: Macrotis lagotis (assembly GCF_037893015.1). Lineage (NCBI taxonomy): Eukaryota > Metazoa > Chordata > Mammalia > Peramelemorphia > Peramelidae > Macrotis > Macrotis lagotis. The sequence continues at coordinate 625,010,469 of NC_133658.1, forward strand.
GTTAAAGCTGAATTTTCTGTGAATATCTTTCTATTTTTTCACAGACCCTTGGTTATGTATGTGTTTTATTGACATTAAATAATAGCATCCATATAAATGGCATCTTGGATATATTACAAATGAACTTTGCATATATTAGCTTATTTGAGCTTTATAATTATCCCCATAAGGTAGGTAGAGCAAGTATAATTAACCTTTGCTTGAATGACATAGTAGGTTTCAGAGGCAGGATACACATGCAAATTTAAGATTCCACACTTTTCCTATTAGAGCATACATTGTAGAATGTAAAAAACTAACATATAAAACTTATTTTGTGTGATTTTTATTACTATACTTATTTTATCTTTTTGAACATGATTAGTTTAAGTGAACCAAAGTTTAAGAGGACCCAGGTTTTTTTTTAATTCAATCAGTTAGAAGCAGAAAGTATTTGACCGAAGACATTTTACATATATGTTAGCACTAATACTCTTGGGTCGGGAGAGAAATGAAAGTCTTGAGTTTTTAAAACTGAGTCTTTCATTTTGATTTGTGGATAATATATATATATATATATATATATATATGTATAAAGAATCACAGTTCTATCTCTGAGGGTATTCCATTAATACAGATTGTAAGCCCTCACTTTCATGAGTTACTTTGGGGGGGGGATCCCTATTGAACAGCCTTTTTGTGATGAGCCTATTCAAATAAGTAAGATTGGTTCTCCTGATATCAATATACCAGATAGTCTCTGCCCAAAACTTTTCTAGCCTGACAAGACAGAGTTCTGTATTTTTAAGGAGAGCCTACCCAGCCATAATGAAACACCATATCTATATCTTTCAAAAATGAGCTTGGAGAAATACTTCATGAAAGCAATAACTAATTAACTGCCTTTCATCACCATATTTTTCCTGCTTGTAATTACTTTGTGCATAAGGCAAACTATCCCTCTAGAGTTCAGATTTGCCTTTCAGGAAATGTCTCTAAAATCAATGTTCAATGAACAGAAAGAATTTAGAAGTTCTGGATCTGATTTACCATTCACTGTCTTACTCATTCACTCCTGGGTTTTGCCACCTAGAATCTCTAATCTTTTTCTTTTACAAGATTTTGAATTCCACATTTTTCTATCACCTTCTCTTCCCTTCCCCCTTTCCATGACAATAAACAATCTGATATAGATTGTGCATGTACATTCATATTTAATATATTTCCATAATAGGCATATTGTGAAAGAAGAATTAGAACTAAGGGCAAAAGGAGATCATGAGAGAGAGAGAAAGAAACAAATTAAAATAAGTTTTAAAAAGTGAACTTAGTATACTTTGCTCTGTTTTCAGACTTCATATTTTTTCTCTGGATGTGGATGGTATTTTCCATAGCAAGTCTTTCAGCATTGTTCTTGATTACACTAAACTGCTGAGAGTTGCTGCTTCAATCAAGATTGATCATCTCACAATATTGCTGTTAATGTACACAATTTTCTCCTAGTTCTACTCACTTCAGTCAGCATCAGTTCATGCAAATCTTTCCAGGATTTTTCATAATCTGTCCATTCATTATTTCTTATATAATAGCACACTATGAAGATTGTTTCCCAGATTTCTGCATTTCTTCTAATCTTGATTGCATTGTTTTTTATTGTGCAGAAATGTTTTTGCCCCCGCTCCCCTTATTTGTACATATTTTTCTCCTTTTCCTTTATTCCTCCTCACCAATGTTTTTCTTTTGACTTCAGCCTGCCTCAACTGTCCTTTTCTACTTCCCTATCAGATAGGATAAATTTCTAAATCAATTGATAATGTACATCATTCCCTCATTGAGCTGAATCTTCCTCAGTGTTTACATTCTCCCGATTTTCTCTTATTATACTAGGTCCTTTGTGCCTCTTTATGTCTTGCTAATCCTTTTACAAGTGTCAAAGTATACTCCTTTCAACTGATAGAAGTACAATTTTCAAGGGTCTTAAGCATCATCACATCATAATAAGCATATGCCTATACTTTATGTCTGGGTACCCTCCCTCCAATTATCCACATGAAAATACCCATACCCTCTGTCTAATTAGGTTCCTTTTAACTGACCTAAGAGAAATACAATTCTCTTTGTTTTGTTTTTTTTTTTTTGCAAGGTACTGGGGTTAAGTGACTTGCCCAATGTCATAAAGCTAGGTAATTATTAAATATGTGAGTCTGGATTTGAACTCAGATCCTTCTGACTCCATGTCTGGGATCTATCCAATGTGCCACCTAGCTGCCCCTGAGAAATACAATTCTCAAAAGTTATAAGTACTGTCTTTCTATTTAGTTTTATTGACATTTTTCCCCATTTACACATCTATTGAATCGCATATTTGAAGATCACTTTTTCTATTCTCTTCTAGTTTTTTTAAGACATAAATTTGAAAGTTCTCTATTTCATTGAAAAATCCATCTTTTCCCCCTGAAAGAATTTCCTGAATTTTTCAGGGTAGTTGATTCTTGGTTGTAATACAAAAAAATTTGCCCTCTGAAATATCATATTGTATAATCCCTTAATGTTGAAGTTATAAATCCTGGGTAATCCTAACTGTAGCTCCCTGATATTTACATTGCTTCTTTTTAGCAGCTTGCAGTATTTTCTCCTTTTGCAGAGAATTCTGAAATTTGGCTACAATATTTTATTTACTCTTTATGGGCGTGATTGATAGATTCTTCCAGACTATATTATCTTTTATTCTAGGATATTAGGACAGTTTTCCATGATAATTTCCTGCATGATATTGTCCAGGTTCTTTTTCTGATCATGGCTTTCAGCTAGAAAATTCATGAATTATCTCTCCTTGATCTTTTTCCAATTCTGTTGTTTTTCCTAAGAGCTCCTTAACATTTTCTTCTATTTTTTTGGCCTTTTTGGTTTAATGGAATCCTCATGTCTCTTAGAATCATTTATTTTTGTCCAATTTTAATTTTTTTAGGATTTTATTTTCTTTGGTTAACTTTTATGTTTCCTTTTCCAGCTGGCCAATTTTACTTTTTGATGAGTTATATTCGTTTTTTTAGCAGTTGGCCATTTTTACTTTTCAAGGAGTTTATTTCTTTTTTCCAATTGATCAATTTTACTTTTAAAGGTATTTTTTTCAAATTTTCATAATTCTACTGTATGACTCTCATTTCTTTTCTCCATTTTTCTTCTTTGGTTTTTACAATCCTTTCTGAGTTCTTGCAAAAGGGCGTTTTGGGAATTGAGACCAATTCTTTGAGGTTTCAAATTTAGGCATTTTGTCCTTGTTTTCCTCTTCTGAGATGTCATTTTTGATCCTGTAAGAATCATAGTTGTTCCATAATTATTGCTTTTTGGTGGGGCTAATTTTGATAATTGAGTTGTGGTTTGGGAGGCACTGGGAGTTCCAAATGTTTTGTTCTGGGGGTCAGAGTCTGGTCCCTGGCTTGCTGCTTGCCTATGGACTTGCTGCTTGCCTATGGACTTGCCCTTGCTTTAATTGCTAGTAGTTTCTCCCCTATATTAGGAAACCTTGTCCCACCTATTGTACTGGTATTCTGGGGTCTTGGATTTTGTCTTCTGATCTGCCTTTGGTACCCTCACTTCTGGTCTGCCACACTGATGGCTTGTTGAGCCTGGATCTTAGCTGCACAAGTGTCTCAGAACCTTCTGCTGGCTTTCCAGTTCTCCCACCTGTGCTGGTTTATACCTCCTTTTACCCAGAAGAGACAGATCTTTACTGAAGTTCCTCTACAATATCTTGAGTTGAAAGTTTGTTATCCTCTTTTTTATGGATTCTGTGGATTTAGTGTGTGTATAGAGGCTTCATTTAAATATGGTTAGGGAAAAGTTACAAGAGCTTCCTAGCTTTGTGTTGCCAATTCCAAGGCAAATCTTTCACTAATTTATTCATAAAATATAAGAGAGTGATGTTAGCAATATGGATTCTTAAGAAGAGAGAAGGAAAGGCAAATCTTTGTCTCCATCTCTTAACTCTCTGGTTTGTCTAGATGCTAGAGGATGTGTTGTATGCTTACTCAATTCAGAATCCCAACTGGATAGCCAAAGCTGCCCATCAAATTTATATCTTTATGTGAATATGTATATATATATATTATATTATTTGCTTGTTTATCTTTATATTTAAAAATAGTTCAATCCTTCACCAAAGATGTAGAGAAAGCCTCTTCTTTCATATACCATCCTCAGTCACATCCTCTCTTCCATTTTGGGTGCCAAGGGGATCAAAAGACCACAATTACAATTTCCTTTCTTACCAAATGGAAAAATTAAGGTTACTTCTGTATAGTGAATGGGAGAAAACTACAAACTCTGATGAATAAACTTAAAATCTAATGATATTTGTACTTGTTGCATTTAATTCAGGATTCAGATTTATAGAATTTTCTCCTATACTATGCTAATTAGTTGACAGAAACAAAATTTAATGAGAAATAGGTTTCTCCCTTTGAAAAGAGATTTTTTTCATAATTCTTGAACCTCAGCTTTGACCACTAGCACCCAAAATATAAAGTGATTTTTATGTTGAGGATTCCATACCATCATACTCCCCCCCAAACAATCAGTTCATCTTGTTGTATTTGGTGGGAAAATTAAGACTATAATTTTAAGAGCTGATAGACTGCATTTTAACAGGATCTTAAAGCCATAATTCTAAGAAGTAAAACATGGATTTTTAGATATTGTGTCAGAGTTGACATTTTAGGGTGACCTGAGGATGATAAGACTTTCACTGGAACTCCTCTAATTATTTCATGAACATAACTGCAGATTCTGCTTATTTATGGATCTATTTTTGTTTTTATCTCTTAGTCAACAAGGCAGCATAGTTAGATAGTGCATCATTCGTGGGGTCAGGAGTTCAAATTTGGCTTCAGAAACTTACCATCTGTGTGATCCAAGCAAGTTATTTAACCCTGTTTGCCTCAATTTTTCATCTGAGAAAAGAACTGGCAAAACATTCTAGTGACTTTGCTAAAAATAACCCAAATGAAGTCATAGAGAGTTGGATAGGACTGAAGTGAATGAACAACCATGCATGACCCTTATCCTAGTCTACCCTGGCTATAGCTTCTCCCAGATGTAGTGGGCACTGTCACAACTAGAATTTCTCTGTCTGAGGCAAACCTCACAAAGGGGAAAGTTCACTTGGAAGCTTCATATTTTAGTAATTATTTTTGCTAACTAGGTATTAAACTCTATTGCTTCTATGTCCTGAGGGAAAACAAATGCTGTAAGGGACCTCTTAACTTCACCATCTGGACAAAGCATTGTTATAATTCTGATGGGGATGCATGTTCTAATAATTATGTAGTACTGCTTGGTACCTCAAGAAAATTCACTTGCCCCAATCCCCACCAACCATCCCAAATCTTCCATTTCACTTGCTCTGTGCCATAATTTATTTCCCCCTAGCCCTTCCTGCTGGCAGAGTATGAAGACTTTGTGATGTCTTGCTTCTTGTCTCCTTGATGAAAAGCACTGCTACTATCCCTTATTGTAACTTTTAGGACCTGACTTAGTGATAGATATGTCAGTAATTGAAAGGAAAATGTGTGACCAACCCCTGTGATTCCTTCTCATTTCTCAGATGGATTTTTTTTTCATCAGCAACTGCTTTTGCTAGATCAGGGAAAATAGGATGTTTGGTACAGGATCTATGGGATAGAAAGTGGGGTATACGGACTCATTGAATCAGGGCTCCCTCCAATCTCCAATAGAATATGACCCTCATGTGAGACTGTTCATATATCTCTTAGTTGTTGTTCTATAAACTATGGGTTTTGTGTTTGTAAGATTGTATATAATATATATAGTCAATATAGGACTGCTTTCAAAAGCAACCAATTCCTGACCCTTCCCTTGCTCCTGGAATATTTCAATTTGCATTACTGCACATTTTTACTATGCTTTAAAGTTTTCTTTCAAAATGCTTTCAGTTTTCAAAGCCATCTCTCCATACAACTGCTATACTCATATTCCTAATACATGAACTTGAGCATATTATTGCCCTTTTTGAGAAGTTTCAGTTGTTCCCTCAAAAATAAATCTTTCACAATCTGCTCACTTGATATTCTCTATATAATATTCTGTTTCTTGTCTCTATACATTTAAACAGGCTACCCTCATGTCTAAAAGCTATCACATTTCATCTAGGTCTCTTGAAATTCCCAACCTCCATTCAGTGCTCAGCTCATATGCCACCTCTCACATGAATTTTTTCCTGATTCCCCTGCAACTGAGGCACTCTCCCTAACCTTCCACCCCAGTACTACAATTACCTTGAATGAGTCTTTGCCCTTATCTCTTTTTATTATTTCTCTTGATTTTCTCCAGTATAATATAAGTTCCTTGAGGACAGGTACTTTTCAAAACAACAACAACAACAATAAAAGAACATCTTTCTATCTCAGTTCCAAGCAAAATGTCTAGAATGAGTTGAACAGGGATTTAAATTTCTTATAGAAAGATTAATAGAGAACACGTGATTTTAATATTTGGGACTAGCTAAATGCAGAGAAAGATTATTATAAATAATGATTACTAATGCAAAGCATAATTGTGCATGAAATTACAGGAAAACATTCAGATAATTGTGTTTTTAAAAATCTGATAATTGTAGTCATTATATAAGTGAGATAGATGGTCATCAGTGCGGTGCAATTTGTGGGAAAGAAGGATACTGGAAGGACAACTCTTTCCAAAAGTGTCTTTTCAACTCTGATCTCCCACTGCCTGAAAATATTGTTATTTATTTATCATTCAACATTGTACAAACATTTGTTGGGTGCTTATCATGGTTATTATCTTGCCTATATTCCTTCCTTTTTTTGGAGAAATACACTAAAGACAATCTCTAGTTCACATTCTTGACTAAAGCTAGTACTGATGGTCACCATAAACTACAAACAGTGGCATGTTATTTAATTATGGCCTTATCAGGAGGCATCCACAAAGGTCAGACAGACGATTGTATTAAAAGCCAGATTTAGTGGAGTGATCTGTGTTCAACTTCTGATTTTATATGACCTTGGGAAAGTTACTTAACCATGCTTGACCTCAATTCATTATTTGTTTTGTTTTTGTTTTTGCAAGGAACTGGGATTAAGTGATTCACCCAAGGTCTCACAACTAGGCAATTTTAAGTATCTGAGATTAAATTGGTCTCAAGTCCTCCTGATTCTAGGACTTGTGCTCTATCCAAATGTCCCTACCAATTCACTATTTGTAAAAGAGATGGTTGGACAGGTTAGTCTTTTACTGTCCCTTATAGTTCTAAACTTTTGATACAATAATCTATAGGTTTATTACCAAATAGTTCTTTTGTGTTTGAAACTTGGGCTTCCTTCCTGAATTTTGTGTTATGTATATTTTGTTATATGTATCAATCTTGGGAGGTGGAATTATAATGAAAGCATTGTAAAAGATAGGATAACCAATTTCACTCTGTTCATCTACCCCATGTTTCATTTATTCAAACACCAGCAATTTCTTTTTTGTACATCTTTGACATTTTTCTCTTCATTATTAGATATTTCCAGATATTCAAATGGTTATATCACACTATACAGAGATTTAAATAAATTTTCATCTTTCATCCAGGTCTTGGAATGGTACAAGTACATTGCAAAATCTTGTCTAAAGATCTTTTAAAGTGAGAGAGGACTAAAGATATCATGATATAGTAGAGAAGATGTTGGACTTTGAGTACAGAAGACAAATCCAAATCCTACCTCACAAACTCTCAAATTATATGACTCTTGGCAAATCTCTTCACCACCCTGTGCCTCAGGTTCCTCATCTACAAAATGAGGAGTTTGAACTTAAGGCTCTTTGAAATTCTTTATAGCAAGAAATCTTCTTGTAATCTCTGTTAGTCATTAAATTGGTCTGAATCTTCTGAATTAATGAGTCATTAGTACTAAAGTTCTAAAGGATGGACATAAGTACCTAAGAAGGTCTCACTCATGATTAAGTTTTCATGGAACTTTGAGTTACATTCAGAATCAGTAGTAAAGAACTTTGAGTCAAATCAAACCAGAATCAGAAGTTAAACTTCACTTTGGTTAATCCATTCTCTACAGAACCTTTCTGCTGTTTGGTTTCACATAAATAGCCTAGGTAAGATAGTGGTCATATTTTTTATATTCCCAACTTTTGACACCTTTTTGTTTAAATCTTAAACAGTTAAATTATTACTGTTTTGGGACTGAAAGCACTGAATAGAGAGATCTGAACATTATGATGATACACATTTCTGAGGCATTCTGCTGCATTGTTTTCTTGTCTGGTAAAACACTTATTGAAAAAACCCCAACCTCCCTTATCTGTTCAGGTCGAATGAGCCGGACACGGTTTATCATTATGCCAGCTCAAGGAGAAGGACGACCCTGCCCCATGGAGCTTACCCAGCAGAAAAACTGTCCTGTGAAGCCCTGTTACAGTTGGGTAATGGGGGACTGGTCAGCTTGTAAATTGGAGGTAGGTCACCTAATGATGCCTCAAGAAATACTTCCCAATGACATTACCAAATGCTTCAGCAGCATGTTGAAGGAATATGTTTTGTGACACCAGAGACCTGGAAAAACATATATTTTTAATGAAGTTGAGTGCATGGAAAAAATTGCTGGAAAGTCAGCATACTTTATGAAGAATGCAACTGCCAGTAAAGTGAATAGATATTCATTAGGTTCTAATTTTAATCTGGGGCCTGGGGCTTTCAATTTATTTGGCTTTCACATGAATTCCACATGATTTTCCAGGCTCATGAGGAATATCAAAGTATTATCTAACTGAGCAAAGTCCTGCAATGGAGCAAATGTATAGCTATATATGTGTGTTTGTGTATATGTGTGTGTATACATATATATATATATATATATATATATATATATATATATATATATAGAGAGAGAGAGAGAGAGAGAATAATATAGTTATCTTCATTCATATAGACATCTATAGATATCAATAAAAATATCTAGATATCTATGAATAAGAATATATGTATACACATGTGTATATATGTATATAAGCATGGAAATATACCTACAAACATGCATACATATACACAATAATTTTTAAGCTTAGACATGGCCTAGTATATGGTTAGAAAACCAACTGTATCTAAATGTTACATTTTAAAGTTATTACATGAAGCAAAATTGCTACATTTTCCTGAATGATTACTTTTTTATTGGCCGGAAATATAAATGCCTAGCAAAATCACAATACATCACCATACAGCATACTGGTTCTGCAGCATCAGCAGAGGCCCCCCTGCAGCTTCTCTGCAACTTCTTTATGAATGCATTGATTTCTCTCCCTCCCCCACCCTCATTCTTCTCCTACTGACTTGTCTTTTCAATCATGTTTTGAAGTAAAGCATACTTTAAAATTAATTAACAATTAGTTCTGATTATGCATTATTTTTCCAAAATGCAGAAAGCACACTACCCAGAGACAATTTGGAAATCTTATAGGAATTATATTGTAATTTTCTATTAATTAACACAAAAAAAATCCACATATTCTATTGCATCTGAGACAAAAGAAAGCCTGTCACATTTGGCAGTCTTTCCCCCCGCCACCACCAGAAAGGCACTATTAATTAGTTAAGATCTTAGAAACATAACTAGTTAAAACAAATTCAAGTTGTGTACAAGGCTGAGCTCAGTTTTTTCTTTGACTATTTTGTAATGCCAGAAAGATCTCCCTGGAAGCCCATGCAATTAGAGAAATGGAATCCGAGGTCTCACATTTCTTTTCAAGTCCCTGAATGGCTGCTGCTGCTTTCGAAAAGAAAGAGGCCATAGAAAACAGAGACTTCAGAAAGCTTTACTTTCTCCTTTCAGGTGCCTCCATTAAATGTCAGACATAGGGAAAGTTTTGAAAATCCCTTCCTTCCCTTTGTTTTCCTCATTGTTCCTGCTTCTCATTCCGCCCCCCTCCCTTTTTTTTTATTAGCATCCTTCTGGATTCTTCCAGGTATTAGATGGTTTGCTCAAACTGACTTATGTGCATTCTGGAGATATGTAGAGCCCGTTTCTGTTCTAAAGTCCATTTTATCCCCATAAATGTATTATTAAAAGCCTATTCTGTGTAAAGTACCAAGGAGTAGTCCACAGAGGACCTGCCTCAGAGCCACTGGGTCAGGGGTCAAGTCCCACCTTGAACACCTATTGACTGAGTAGCCCTGAGCATACATTTATTCTCTCAGAGACCTGAGTCATTCTCTAAGACTAAATTGAAGATGAGGAAGCATTCCATCTCACCCTGTTCTCATTTTACTGATTAAATGAGAGGTTCTTATATATAAATATATATTATATATTAATGCATTTTGTTAGTCACTGAATATATAAAGTAAATAATATTTAACCTGACCTCAAGTAGCTAATATTCTATTAGAGATCAGGGGAATATGACATATAAACAGCTGGGTGTCACTGTAGGTAAAGAATTTGACCCGTAGTCAAGAAAATCTGATCTCAAATATGATCTCAGACACTTAGGAGTTGTGTAACCCTCAACAAAGAGATTTATAAGGATCAATACTTCTGTTTACCTCAATTTCCTCATCTGTTAAATAGGGATAATAATAGAAGCTATCTCATATTTATAAATAATATGTGTAAAAGCACTTAGTAGAGTGCTTGGCAATATCATAAGTGCTATATAAAAAGTGATTGATATTATTTACTCAGATGAATGACAATAAGGTTTGATGTAAACAAAAGATATCAAAATAAGATAATCTTTATTTAATTTTATTTTTTCTTATATTATAATATTCATCATAAAGCAAAGAATTTCTAATATTCAAAGAAAAAAGAGAATTGTGGATTAAACCATTAATTTCTGTTGCATAAGGTTTGTTTTCAAAAAGTATACATTCAATTTGAAGTAGTAATAAATTTATCCTGTTGCTATCCATTGTGTATTTTGAATGTTTTGTTAATGCATCATTATCACTCTCCAATACACCCATCTACAATACAAGTCATTCTTTATCACAAATAGATATGAAACAGAAAAAAAATCAATAAATCAGTGTTGTCTTTCAAAGTTTTTTGTTTTTTGTTTTTGTTTCTTTGCATTAACTCATTGAGGCTTCTAGGGAACAAGAAAACATTTTTAGCCACAGAGATCAGGAAAGGTTTCCTGGAAGAGGTGGCATCTGAACTGAATTCTGAAGATGAGAACAAGAAAGGAAAACATTAAGAGTGACAAGATTCCAGACATGGGAAGGATAGCTAATGTGGCAACATATAGAAATTTTAGTACTTTTTTTTAGAGCATAGATTCCACTAAGAATAATAAAGGGAAATAAACCTGAGAAAGTGAGTTGAATCCCAGTCGTGGAGGTTCTTAAATATCATCTTCTATAATCTCTACAGATGATGGGGAGTCACCAAAAGTTTTAAGATATTACATGGTCAGGTCTTTTCCATTAGAATTTTACCTTGGCAGTTGTGTGAAGGATAGACTAAGGAATTGTCAGATTCTTTTTTTATAAGGAGAACGGTTAGAAGGCTATCAAAACAAATCCGGGAAAGACATCCTGGACTATGATGGTAAATAGAGAAGAACAGAGAAGGGAATGGTGCAGGAGGGAACAATTAATGGCAGTTCTTATTTTTCAAGCCTGAATGACTAGGAGACTGGTGGAATATCGAATGAGAAAATTTAAAGAAAGAAAATTATTTTAGGGTCAGAGTTTAGTTTTGGCCATTTTATATTTGAGATTCTGATATTCAGGTATATATTCAGAAAGATTTGTAGCAAGCAGAAGTAGATAGAGGACTGGAATTTTAGGGCATATAATAAAATCACCAAAGCATAGGATGTATGAAAAGAAAAAAGAGTGAAACAAAGAATTAGGGTATAGTAATATTTTTGAAGAAAGTGGTGGTAGTCTGTATCTAAGGGAATCTCTGAATGTTGAAACTGTTTCCATTGATGCACATAGGTAACATATCTTACTGTTTTCAGAGTGTTGCTTAGGACACTGAGAGCTTATCTTTTGTCTATAGTCATAAAACTAGAATATATCAGAGACAGTATCGGAACTCAGATCTCCCTGAGCCTAAAGTCAAGTTTTTCTCAGGATGCAGCAGTACTTTTCAAGAGAATGATAAACCTGGGGCAGCTAGGTTGCATAGTCGATAGAGCACAGGACCTGGAGTCAGGAGTACCTGAGTTCAAATTTGACCTCAGACACTTAATATTTACCTAGCTGTGTGGCCTAGGTAGAGTCTAAAGAAATGGGTAGGTTAAGAGGAAAATTGAGACAGATAACAGTGAGGAGAAAAAAAGGAGGAGTTTCCAGAAATGGAGCAATACTATTAGTATCAAATGCTGCAAAGAAGTCTGGGATACTGAGTTCTGAGGAAAGACCATTGGATTTAACAATTCAGAGATCTGTTTGAGGAGAGTGATGGAGTGTAAGTCAGACTACAAGAGGTTGAGGAGTGAATGAATGGTAAGAAAGTGAAACAAGAGAATGTTGGTGATTATTTGTAGAGCTATAAAGTGAAAATAAGAAACTAAAATAATAACTTAATGATATACTAGGGTCAGGGAAGTAATTTTAAAGATAAAAGAAACTTATTCCTATAAATATTTGAAGACTTCTGTCAGGATATAGGGAAAGAATGACTAAAAATAATCCAAAAAGCAGAAAAACAGACAGGCAGATAAAGATTAAAAGGAATAAGTAGATACCCAGGTAAAGGAAATTGGAAAATATGCAATGAAGGAATCAAGAGCGATTAGTGATGCATTTTTAAGCATCACTAACTGCTCTCATGGACCCCTACATCTTTTTTTTATTTAAGGCAATAGGGTTAAGTGACTTGCCAAAGTTCACACAGTAAGGCAATTATTAAGTGTCTGAGGTCCCATTTGAACTTAGGTCTTCCTGACTCAAGGACCAGTACTCTATCTACTGTACCACCTAGTTGCCCCACCCCTATATTTTTTATGATTGGAAGAAAGGAATAGAGGATCAGTAAAGATATAAAAGTTTTGAAATGTAGATACAGAGATGAAAGAACCCATCACTGCTTTAAATTTCTCAGTGAAATAATAGATGCTATTAAGTAACATGAATTTGTAATAAAACCAATTCACACATTTTTCAGATTTCCTCCCACAACATTCAGTTGATTAGGAGTAGAAGCAGAGAAGGCACATGTTAGAGGATGTAAGCCAGGATTGAATGTTGAATGTAGTAGAGCATGAGCTATGACAGGCCAAGATATGCTAAATTCAATTGTGGAAAAAGCTAACTGTAGGGTCAATCTATAAAGAGAAGAAATAAACCAAAGCAAATGTGTTGAGGCAAGATAAACAAGAGTAGATGAGAGATAGCTTTTTATTTTGTATACACGCCCTTAGTCTTCCTCAAATAGAATGAAAACTCCTTGAAAACAACATGAGTTTCATGTTGTCTAACCTAGAACTTAGCACAGAGCCTGGTGAATAGTGCTTAATAGATATTTGTTGATTGATTGATTGAATACCTCAGTGTATTCCTTCTTGACTAACTTATAATGAACTGTCTCACTAAAGAAAAGAAAAGTTTCAATCAAAGGATATGCTGCTATAAATGGATTACCACTGTATAAAGAGAAGGGCATTGCTGGCCTAGCAATGCCAACCTAACTCACAGTACAAGAAACTGAATTCCTTCCAAAATGAAAACAAGTAAAAAGAAATTCATATCCTGTGGTTGTACATGTTCTCATGAGAAGTGCTTAGTGATAAGACCATTTTATCACATATAATAACAAGACAAATTCTATGTGGTTTCCATTTCTTTCTATCTTGGCAAATTTCCAGTGCAAGCCATTATATTCTGACTACTTAAATTCCCTGGCTGTTCCATTTTCCTACCTCAGCTTCCCCACCAGTCCACCCAGTTGGGAAGCATGTTCTGTGCAGATTTGAGTCAGCGCTTGACAGATGGCTCCCTAGGGGAGGAAGGCTTCGTAAATGTGCAAAGATCTTTGGGATTTTCCCAAGCAAGAGGTGGCAAGAACCACAAATATGAGAGAGAGGCTGATGGTTTGTGGTGGTGCTGATTGTGTGATTAAACTTTCATAGGGTGGAGACTGTGGTGATGGAGTTCAAGTTCGGAATCTCTCCTGTGTGGTTCACAGTGCTTCAGCTTCTCCCACTGCTAAACGAGTAGAAAATACATTATGTGGAGAGCTGCTCCCCCAAGATAGTGTCCTTCAACTCCCTTGTTCTGTGCCTTGCCCAGGTAAGCAATTTTGGAAGCACTGTATGATAATTTGTTATTCAATTTTGATTTTGACAATAACCACGGGAAGACCTCAACTTTTGAAATTTAAATTCAGTTACTTTAATTAAACTTGTCTTTACTTTTGAGTGTTACTTTCTTTGTTGCTTTAGTACATTTGTATTTATATTAAATAGGTTGAAATAACCTCAATTCACTGAGCTCGGATACACTTTTCAGGTGAAAACATACCTTAATTGTTTCCTATTGTGAACAAAGCCTGAGCATTACTCTAGGTAGGACAGGAAGTCTGTTCTGATTAGTTGGGAGGGTTGGCCACATTCTAATACTTAACTAAAACCTTCAAAGTAGTTGGAATGGGGCTTCAGGTAAGGTGTGGGTCAGGAGAGAATAAACCAGTCAAGCCCCTGAGATAGAATCACTGGAAAGGCTGGAATGAATCTATCTCACCAGAAGAGGTGAGAGAAAGAATCTCTATGTAGAGCATGCATTATAGAGATAATTGAACAGGTCTTTATGCTGAGAGATGGTGGTAGAGAGGGAAGGTTTAGAAATGTCAATGAGGAATAAGGAATATAATGGTAACTAGTTAGTACTGTTTATGTAGGAATATAAAATGTAGAAATTTTAGTATGGCTAAACTATACTTTCTGTATGATTATATAAGTTTTTTCTCAATTATAGGATAAAAACAGCTACTGGGCTAAATAATATTCCCTAGTAGTGAACTTAGTCATTTCCAACCGCTTTTTATTTCAATTTTGTCAGGTTTTGCTATTGCAGTAGCTTCTATTATTGTTGTTTTAGGCAGGTGAGCGAGACAATGTCTTTAGTACTAGGTCTGGAATCAGGAAGATCAGAGTTCAAATTTTGACCTCAGAAAATTACTAGTCACACTATCTTTTTCATTCAAATAGGGATAAGAACAGCATCTTTCTGAGACCTGAATGAGATAATATTTGTAGTACATGGCTCGAAATGTGATTGGTGTTATATGAATACTATCTCTGACATTCTAATTTTGTGACCATGGACAAAAGACAGGATCTCAATGTCCCAAGCGACACTCTGAGACAGTAACATATAAATGTTACCCACATGCATTAGTGGAAAGAGTTTCCACATTCAAAATTCCCTATACTGATAAAATTTAGACAGGTTACCCCTTGAAAAAAATCATCTATTATGTTTACTTCTTGGTGCAACTCTTTTTCTTTACATGCATAGCTGTTTTATGTATTGAATTTAGTTTGAAATTTAAATTACATATGCATCTCGAATCTTTGGTTATCACTGCTATTATAAGGATTTTCATCCTACCTGCTCAGTTCAGCCCCTTTGTCTACTAAATAAGACAAAAATGTTTATTCTGTTATTCATATTCCCTTATAATCTGACTCTAACCTTCTACAACCTTCAAATATTTTAAGTACCAACTAAGCTATATTCACTTTACCTTTATTCTCATGCTTCTTCCTATTTCCTTGACTTTCATTACACCACCTACCTATTTCTAGAATGGATATCTTCCTTCACCTAACATCTCTATTTATTGAAATTTTCTCCCCCCCCATACCAAGGTTTCCAACTCAAGTATCACCTTTTTCATGAAAAGTTCAAATTCAAAACCTCTAGGTGGTCTCCAACTGACTTTTTGTGTGATTCAAGGTTCTCAAACAAGAAATCTCCTTTGTGTGGTTTATTAAATTATTCACCCAACTGGAAATATTTTCTCTCTCTCCCTTCGGAATTCTCATCATATTTCACCTAGACCTCTTCAATGAAATTATAAAATGGAATCTCAAATCAGAAAGAAACCTGAAAGATCATCTCACTCAGTCTATATCTGAAGCATGACTCACTCCTGCAGCATCTTCATTAAGAGATCAATCTATGATGGCCCATGTACCTCTCAACATTGATTTATCTGCCTATGTATTTTATTCATGCATTTTAATTTATAGTAATATTCTTTGGAATTATGTATCTCAGTCAACTTCCTACTTGTCCTTCCTGGCAGGGTCAGCCTGATCTGAAAGTTGTTTGTCATAACTGCTAACTGATTGTTATCTTTTCTTAGACACACAGAACCTCAAAGAATTTCACAGTTCATTTAATCTATCTCTATATCTAAGTTAGGAATACACTCACCGAAAACAACATTTCAAACAAGATCATATTGTCATCACCTGCAGATCTCTGTTATCTGTGAACTTAATGCCTTTTGAGATAATCCCTTCCATTTTTTTTGGCTAGTTCTAATTGTTAGGAAGCTTTTCCTTATCTGTATCTGGAACTTCTTTCTATTTAAGCCTTATTGTGTTCTTAAGGACAAAGTACAATAAATATATTCCCTTTTTCTTCAAATATTTAAATTCTGATGTCATATTGTCCCAGTTCATTCAAACAAGAATATGAAATAATTCTGAATCCTCTGCTCATCCCGATTGCCCATTTTAAAGCCTTTCTTCTTAAATATATACTGACTAAAATGTGGTATTCCAAATTTTATAATCTTCTAGATGCACATTACAGTGGCAAAACACCTTCCTATTTCTTGACACTATGAAGCCCTAAAGTACATCTTTTTTTTGACTACCATGTCATAATATTATCTAATAGGAAATATCCCTGTCTACTTAAATCCAGAGGTCAATTCACAGAACCAGTTGACTAGGTACTAGTCTTCATTTTCATTGACAGGTAAAATTGATTTTTAACCCAAGTTTTAAAAACACCCTCATTGAACATTTATTTAGATCCATCATACTAGCCTGTTGAAAAATTCTGAAAAAAAATCTTTAGACAGTATTATTTGTCTTTTCTAAGTTTGTATCATGCCCATAATTGTGATTAATATCATCTATGAATCTAAAATATTTAACAAAAAAGATCCAAAGATTGATTGCTTAGGGGTACTCTTACTTCTAGATTAAAATAATTCCACTCTTTTGGGATAGTCTTTCATCCAGTTTCAGATCAATTTAAGTAGACAATCTCCTAGCTGATATTGCTTCATGGGAAAATAATCTCAAATGCCTTGTCAAAATCTAGGACTGCTTTGTTTATTCCATACCCCTCCCCAGTCCCTTTTCATTTTTCAAAAAGGAAATCAATAGTTCAGTAGAAAATCAAGTTAACCTGGTCCTTAATCAACTCAAATTAGCTCATAGTAATGAGAGCCTAAAACTATCCCTTTAATTCTACTTTTGTTTTTCTTTATTTTTTTCCCTTGTATCATAGTTTTTGTTTGTTTTGTAAAATCCTCTACTCAAATTTACTAGGAAACTTCTTGTGCACAGGGTTAATGTTTTATTTCATTTTAGTAACCTCAAAGATAGTACTTTGCAAATACTAGACTCTTTGATGAAGGAAGAAAGAAAGGAAGGTAGGAAGGAAGGAAGGAAGGAAGGAGGAAAGGAGGGAAGGAGAGAAGGAGGGAAGGAGGGAAGGAGAGCAGAAAAGATTCTTTGTTTTCATATGAATAGTATGCATTTAAATAACACCTTACTTTGAACTGCAATTGTAAGGATCAAGTAAGATAATATAAAATAGTTTGCAAACCATAACACATTATATAAATATAATTAATTATTAGTAAATAACAAATTCATATATATGGAGTATATTATATATATATATAATATACTCCATGGAATTGATTTTCATTTGAATTGTAACACTTAAACTTTTGTCAAATAGAATTTGAATTATACCACAGACTTATTTGCTATCAATGTCTCTTTAAAAATGAATTAAATGAGATACATAGAACCTAAAATCACATATTCCATAACAAGTTGGGTTCTAATCCATTAAAATATTTTGTCATCAATTTATAGTTTTTTTTATTTCCTACATTAGTAAAATGACCAAAGACATCTTCAATGAGATTATTCAAATTTCTTTTCCCTAGAAATCAGAGTTTCTTTGTGGCTGTACCTTCCCATAAGTACTAAAAAAGAATTTTTCTTCTTAGTGATAGCTAGTTGACCTACTGCATAGAGTGGTCCGGATTCAGGAAGACTAATTTAATTGCAGCCTCAGAGACTTACTAGCTATGTGACCTTAGCCTATTAAGCCACTTACCCTCTTTTGCCTTAGTTGTCTCATTTGTAAAATGGAGGTAATAGCATTTACTTCCCAGGGTTACTGAAGAGAGCAAATAAAATACAGAATTTTAAAGCACTTAGCCTTTGGGTTTGATATACATCCATATATATATATATATATATATATATGTAAAATTATATTATTGATAAGAAAAGTTTTGTAATTAATAATATTGCCACCCACAGAAAATTCTTATTCTGAATTGCAAAATAAAAACTAATACAAGATGCTATTAAAATAAATTCAACCACTGGTGAGAGAAGACCTGTGATCTTGGGCTTGTGAGGGAGACATTGGGAGGCTAGCTGACCACTGATAAAGAGACCACTGCTCAGAGAGAGTCTAGAAAACTGATCCAAAGAGCATCTATCTAGCATCTTCCAAGTTCACTATTCATGTTAATTAGGTGCTAAGCTAATCACTTCTTCACTGCTGAAGATGTGAATATATTGTTACCAAACAAAAATAACAAACTTTTAAATTGCATAATCTTTTCAAAATCATTTCTTTTTTGTAATTTTCATATTTTGGGTACTTTGGGGTATAGTAGAAACTTGCTTTCATTGAAGACTTGCATAACAAGTCTAATATCTGCACCTGTGCACTTCATTTACCAACCCCCCCTCTTTGTTTTTTTCTGGGACTTTGTTTAGTCCACCATCTATTCTTCCTCATGTATATTCATTTTTTCTTCTGCAGTCTCCTTTCTCACATCCTAAAACAAGATCAGGTCTTTATATTATCTGTGGAATAAAGGACAAATGCCT
This sequence comes from Macrotis lagotis, assembly GCF_037893015.1. Classification (NCBI taxonomy): domain Eukaryota; kingdom Metazoa; phylum Chordata; class Mammalia; order Peramelemorphia; family Peramelidae; genus Macrotis; species Macrotis lagotis. The sequence continues at coordinate 625,029,612 of NC_133658.1, forward strand.
TAGCTTGATATTCAGGGCCCTTCAGCAATCCATTTTTCTAAACATATTTCATATTACAATTCACATGCTTTAGCAAAGCTAGAACCCATGGTTCTCTGACAGAGCTACCATTTTCCTTTTTTCTCTGCCATTCCCTTTTGCCCAGTACATCCTCCCCTTTTACCTCCACCTTTTGAAATTCTAACTATTCTTCAACAACCAATTTAATATTACAAGCTCTCCCTACTTTTGCTTATTCTCTCCCCTAAAAGCCAGAAGTATTCTCTCCTTCCTTAGAATTCTATTAACTTTTTTTTGTTCTCTTATGGATATCTCATGTCTGTTTCATTTTACTATTTGTGTCTTTTCCTTGATATTCATATTATTGGCTTAATGAGTACAGGGCTATGTTTTATTCGACTTCAAGTTGAATTCTGTACCAAGAACAATGTTGTGCATACAACAGTTGCTTAATACATACATACATACATACATATATATATATATATATTTTTTTTAAATTGCAGGTGATTGTCATTTGACAGACTGGTCAGAGTGGAGTACCTGTGAATTAACATGCATAGATGGCAGAAGTTTTGAAACAATGGGCCGCCAATCTCGTTCAAGAACATTTGTAATTCAGTCTTTTGAAAACCAAGACAACTGTCCTGAACAGATGTTAGAAACCCGTCCTTGTACAGGTACACCAATCACTTTTATGCAATTTTCAACAATTCTTGAGTCACTAGGCAATGTTATTCACTATGAAAAGGAAATGAGTAATGCAACAATGACTACCTTATTTGCTTTTAGGTGGAAAATGCTATAACTACATATGGAAAACCAGTCTTTGGAGAAACAATGAACGTACAGTTTGGTGCCAACGCTCAGATGGTATTAACGTTACAGGTATTTCTGCCTGAGATTAATATAGGCACTTTAAAAACTTTTCTAAATGTTGCCTCAGCTTTTACATGGGGAAGGGGGAGGATCTTAATTGAAAAGAGGAAGCTTTTAATGGCAATATTATGACTTATTATAATAAAATTGCTTTATATGCTGATATAAAATAGCTTTGATATACTCATATTTCTATTTGGTGAATTCTAATTAGACATTTGTACAAGCCAGATTTAAAGATTTACTATTTTGGGGAAATAATTCATTATAACTGAAGCTCCAGACCTTATTTTCAGTTGGTTACAAGGAGAAATAGCTAAAACATAGGGAGCATCTACTCTTTATTTTTCTTAGCTTACCAATGGAGCATCAATTAATGAAAACATTAGAAACAGAAAATTCCTACTTATTGACCAATATTTAGAGCTAAATGAAGAGAATACTACATCTAATTTCTCCCATTTTATAAATGTGGAAGCTTAGACCCAAATAGTTTGTGATTTATCCAATGCCACATAGAACAAAAGTAGGAGAGCTGTATATTGAACCTCAGTGCTATTTTTCCTAATTAAATGCTCTGCTTTTGACACAAATATGACCCTTATCAATGATTGGTGATGATCATTTGTTTCAAAATAGAATGAGTGAGTTACCTATTTGGAAACCGAGGGAGAAAAAATAAAAATATGAGTCACTTAATATTAACTAGAAGACTCAAATGTTCAGTCTCAGCCTTGATTGCATGCAGTCAATCTGTTTAAAGAATAATAAAACACTCCAAAGAATTCACCAAGGCCACCATTAATATCCAATTGAGCAAGAGACCCCTTCTTCTTACATGGTTGGTCAGTGATTACAGATAACTGATAATGATGTGAGTTCAAATGCTCTTTACAGAATATATGCTTCCATAAATGATCATCTTTATTAAGTAGAAAGGTACAACCTGATACAATTTTAAAGTGTATAGGATTTGAACCTGAAGGTTCTGGATTTGAATCTACTCTCTGCTATTTTCTTTCTTCATATTGTGGGACATAATAACTTCCCAGAGAATCTTAGAATGAGTTTGGAAACTTTCAGGCAGTTAGATGGTACAGTGAGAGGATTCAGACACTAGCTAAGTGGCTCTAGGTAAGTATTTTAACTTCTTTCTGCTTCAGTTGCTTCAACTATAAAATGAGGAAAATAATAGCACCTCATTCCTAGGGTTATCAAAAGAGGGAAAAATGAGATTATATTTTTAAAATAGCACAGTGCATAACATAATGGTACTTAAAAACCACCCATTCCATTCTTCTTCCCCCTTTCCTTTCCCATTTCCATTTCTAAAATTCTACAATCTTATGACTTAAATATCAAATTGTATATTTAATTAATACATACTTACGTACTGTATATTTACTTATTAAGAGCTGAAAAGCCCACAGTCATTGACTTTACAATTTATTTAGACCCCATGGAGTCAGAATCAAGTAATTTAAAAGATCTATGGATTTATTCTCCTGAAATTTTTCACAGCAATTTTTGATTTAATAGTCTTATATAGTATAAATATCAAATTCTGATAACTAATTCTTTAACTTTACTTACTATAATTGTCTAATACCTGGTTAATGTGATATATTTTGAGGAATATATAAGAAACAGACAGGTGTTGTTGATCCTGTAGCTAAATAAGATTTTTTCAAATCTTCTTCTAATAGTGTGGTATATATATTACCTTAAATCATGCCTGTGAGGGTGAATTGCACTGACCATTAATTGGTTTTCAACTCTAAGGCATTTTAACTACACTGTAAATGTTACATTAGCAAAAAAAATAATCCCTAACAATCTACTCTGAGTTAATCAGTCTTGGACTCTGCTCCTGGCTTTTTGCATGCATATTTGATAAAAAAATATATCCTCCCTGAAATGGCTTGAATATTCTTCTTAAAAGAAAGAGGAGAAAGGGAAGCTATTTGAATGCCACATGTTAATGAAATCCCCAAATGATGCCAAGGTTTGCTTTCTAGGGGGCTGCTCTGCCCAGTCACGACCTACTTCAATAAGACAATGTAATCCAGTCTGCAGAAAACCTTTTTCCTACTGTACACAGGTGAGTCAGAAGTTGCAGTCTTGGAAAAAGTAGTCTAATTCCTCCAAATCAAAGCTGTCAGATGATCTTGTTTAGTCTGATGGAGTGTTAGCAGGTGTCTTATGTGGGCATGATACCATCTAGCGGAGTATGCAAGAGCAAACCTAGTTGCAGAAGGAATTTTTTTCTACTGGACTAAAGACTATGACATTTTTTTCTTTCAATGTTCCTATCCCACAACTTATCTTCCAGGCTTATAATTTATATTAGGTTGAATTAGTAATTAAGAGACCTTAATTGTTTCATCACTCCTAATTTTAGACCAACAAATACATCTGATCTATTTATATTGAAAGATAGTATAAATATATATGTTCATAATTTGTTAAAGTCATTACTTGGAATTGATTACATTGATGGCATGAGGACATTTTTCATTCATTCTTCATTTCAGTGGGAAATTTAAATCTTTGAAGCAGATTTTTCTTTCCCTCGGGGCTTACAGCAAAATGTGTAATAAATTGCACTCAATTTCAGTTCTGGTATGTTCTAGTAACTCGAGTATGTAATGAAAAAAAAGCTTTTGAATTGTGTTGTACCTTATAAAAGAAATGTACATCTTAAAATGATTTGCTAAAAAAATGCAAGAGATCGATAGGATTTTATAGTTGTTCTTTTCCAGAAAGGATTAGACTTGGGACAGATTCCAGTGACCAACACTGAGCTTCTATACAACAAAGCTTCTATAAGGCACTACCAGTGTTTTCAAAGGCTTCTTTTTTGAGTGTGAAGTAATTGCCCTCATCCAGCCCTGGAGTTGCCCTGTCCTTTAATAAATCATAAGAGAATATGAACTTGATCAATTAAACTCTTTTTTGTTCCTCTAGCCGCAGGCATGTTTGACTGCATATCTTTCAAATCCATGTGCCATAATTCTGCTATTCCTTGAGACTGACAAGAGATATATCTTGGAGGATAGCTTTAATTAGCTGAGCTGCTATCACTTTTCCTAATTAAGTCTCTTTATTGAATGTCCTATGATATTCTAAATTAAAACTGTGAAATATCATCAGAAGAGTTGGTCTATATTCTGCACTAATTACCTGGGAGAAAATTGCTGATTACACTGTACCAACATATTTTCATTGAGTTTTTTTGAATGGTATTTTTTTCTTTTTTTTCCTTAAAGTTAGGTACACTTGATGCATGTTAAATCCTCAAATATATGATTGTCTAAATGGGATGAGTTGATTTAGAAATATTTGAATAAGTAGTCATTCTATGAGAGATCTCATTCAGAATATACTAAGCACTAATTTCAGAATTTGCTTTCTTGAATCTTCCCTCAAATCAGCTGTAAAATAATCTTTCTGAGGCTTCAGGATAAGTTTTTCCTCTCTCTCTCTTCAAAATCCTTTGGTGGCTCACTGTTGTCTTTAGGATAAAGTATAAACTCCTCAGCCAATAATAAAGACTTTCACAATTCTGTCCCAATCTACTATTCCAGGTTTATTTTGCCATCTAAAAGCAATCTGAACTCATTGTTTCCACTTCCTCACATTCTTCTCACTTCTCATTTCCTTGAAATAATATTTTCATCCCTTCACATTCAGTTCAAACTACTCCCTTCAAAGTTAGCAATGGCATTGTAATTGCCAACTTTATTTTCTTATTTCTCAACTTCCATGAAATCTCTGCACTACTTCTTCCTCATTTTATATAGTAATATCCTCTCCTGGTACCACTTCAACTGGTCTGATTTCTTTTCCTTTCCACTCTCCTTGATATTTGTAGGTGTTGATTTTGTTTCCACATCTCTCCCATCTATTCTCTTTTCCCCACTCATATATCAGCCTCTAGGTAATAAGCTTATAGTCTCCTAGATCCTAGTGTCTCTATTTCAATCTATTTCCCCCCAAATTGCTTAATAGATATGCTTAAATCATAGATCTGCTCAAGTTATTCCCTTATGCAAAGCAAAATGACTTCCTGTTGTCATTGAGATAGAATATAATCATCTGTCATTTAAAGTTCTTTATAAGATGACTTCAATCTATTTTTAAGAGAAATTTGGCACAACTACTCATCACACTCTCTGTGTTTTACCTAAATTCGACTGGTCCAAGTTTATTTCCCATTTCTCACTTCCATTCCTCCTCATTCTAAGCATCCTTCAAATCTCAATTCATGTGCCACCTCCTACAAGTTTTTCCTCTGTCCCTCTCCCAACTCAATTGTTATCACTCCTCCCACTGAAATTACTTTGTATTTTCTTACCTGTGGATTGTTTTTACCATAGTAGAAAGTAAATTCATTGAGATAGGAACTGAATTTTTTTCCATCTTTGTATCCCAAGCACATAGATGACATAATAGCTATTTATAAATTTCATTTGGAATTGACAAACTACTATTCCAGACTATATTTCCAAGTGTAGGAACCCTCACTGGGTCAGGGTGGTGTTCTTGAAGGTGACCTTTGCACAATCTGTCCTTTTGCATATAAAATAAAAATTGAGCATTGAACTGGTTAGGAGTCAAGAAATAGTAGTATATTGTAGGTATTTGGAGCATTTGTCCTGAAAACAAAGCAAGATATTGAGCTCAACTCCCAGCAAGGGGATTTGGGCTAGGCATTTGAAAGAATTCCCTGGGATGGTTGTGAACCGCCCAGGAACCAAAGGGAGGTGGATTGCCAAGCTTTATAATTCTCTGATTCCATTTACAACTGCCTTGGTCATTCCTTTTTTATTCCCTCATGCCAGCAGACAGCTAAATACCCCTACTCCTCGCCAACATAGTGAATGTTGGCAGTCAGCACCATTTAGATGTTCTGACTGTTCAGTGTGGAGCTGAATACTCCGGGGGACAAAGGACACAGGATACCTCAAAGGAGGTATAACTTAAAGGGGAGCTCAGTACATTCTCAAAAGGAAAAAAGGCTACAGAGGCCTTGCAGAGGAGATAGGCTCCAATTGTGTTCAGATTTCCTTATCTGTGTAAGTGCTGCTGGTTTGCCGTGGTGAATAAATGGCATGATCAGAGGTAACAAGGATTAATTCCCAAATGCTCCTGTGAACTGAATGAATGAATATTTACAAAAATTTTCAGCATGTTGAGAAAAGAAATAATGTTAATGCCTTTATAATAAATTGTGTTTTTATATTTATCAGGTAAAATGACCATGGCTACTTTTGACAACCTGTCTAGTTTATTCTAATCTAGAGAGTGACCTTAGTATTGAAAAAAAACAGCTTAATGTGTTTGATTTTAGCTTATTGACAAAAAAGGTGCTTAAACTCTAAAGTTGGCAGAGCAAGTAGTTCATATCTTAAGTGGTTTCTATATTTAATTTATTCTGGTTTTAACTGTACAACTGGCTATGAAATCTTAATTATTTTTATGATGTAGGGTGGAGTCTGTGGCTGTGAAAAGGGCTATACTGAGATAATGAGATCAGATGGTTTCTTGGATTACTGTGTTAAAATACCCGGCTCAGAGGATAAAAAAGCAGATGTTAAAAATATTGCAACAAAGAACAAACCTGTGAATTCAAAAATACATGATATTTTCAAAGGATGGTCCCTTCAACCTCTTGATCCAGGTAAGTCTAAATTATTGACAAAATCATATATATTTTCCCCTCATTGAAGTAGATCTTGTGATTGCTATTTCTGACATGTTACATTCATGATATTAACAGGTAAAGGGAAAAGGACCAAGATCTGCCCACATTCTCCTTCAGTTTGAGGAATAGTGTTAGTCTACATTAGGATAAAAGGACTAGGGTAGAAGTAGAAGAAAAATAGGGAACCATATTTTGACAATTGAATAACTAAGGAAAACATAATGATTGTTAGAATTGCTCAGCTTTGGAAAAGACTTACTTGTGAAACTGGGAGATTTTCCTCATTGGAAGTGCTCAAATGCAAGTTGGATATCCATTTGTCAAGTTTGGATGGGGTGCAAAGGGTAAACTATAAAACTCCCAACATTTTTCTAAACCTTTGTTTTATGATTCAAAGTGGAAGGGCAGAACCTAAATCTGGAATCTGAGAATCTCTGGTAAATATCCCAAGTTGAATGGGAAATAGCTTTTTCATAAGAGATAAGGTGATTCTGGAACAGTGATAAAAAAAATGTAGTTGAACAGGTTGTCATATCTAGGAGCAAAGAACTCACACCATCCATTATTGAAGAGAATTCTATTTTAATGATTTATTTTTGCCATACGGATACTATGAACTCTTGTTTATAATGAACTATACAGTTGTCATCAGCATCCTCTAAATTGTCATATATGGAAAAGATTTCCAGTTCTCTCCTAATTATGGTTTTTCAGAGGGGAAAGGGAAGGAAATAGGAAGGGAAGAAACATAAGGGGAGGTAATAACTACCTCACATGCTCTCCAGTTCCATTTATTTGAGGCTTACCATATTCTCAGCACTATATGAAGTGTCTTTGCAATTGTTTAAAGAATAAAATATACTCTCTACCTTAAAAATCATTTTTAATATTATTATTGTTTGCTTCTCTTCTCCTAGGTTATCCTCACCTTCTGTTCTTTTGCATTTCCATTCTATTATTTTCTCCTTTATGTTTTTCTTTTCCATGCAGCTTACCATTACACATAAAATCAATTTCAAACTGATTAGAAGGAAAATGCTTATAGATACAAATCCTCTCCTGAAGAGGGGGCCTTGTCTTCTAATTCTCTTTCACTAAGGTGCTTTAATTCTTTAGTGACTATAGGGGAACGAAAAGTGGTTTTCAAGTTAGAGAACAGGTTCAAACCTGACTCAAGCTTCTCCTGTCTGTGAGACCTTGGACAATTGATCGAATCTCCCTTTGCTTACCTTAGTTTGCTTATCTTTAAATGTCTGTTGAACTAGGTGTCCAATAGACTAGCTTGGTTCCTTGGTGAGAGTATCAATTGTTTCTTGATTTCTGTTTGTATGTTTGCTGACACAGTGTCTTGTGAGTAATGTGTTTAATACATGATTTTTGATTAATTAATTAATTAAATTGATTGCCCTTCTCAAACTTACTAATCTTATGAACTTCCCTTTTTCTGTTAAGGTACTACCAATCTCCCAGGCATCCAGGTTCATAACCTCAGTCTCAGCCTTAACTTCACACTCTTATTCATCCCATGTGGTCACCCAGTTGTTCCATGCTGTATTTTTCCATTCACAGAGCCATCACCCTAATTCATTCCTTTGTCACCTTGAACTATTACAGTGGTTTCCCAGGTTGCTCTTGTTTCTTCCAGTCTCTCTCCTCTCCAATCCATGACCATCAAACTAATTTCCCTAAAGCATATATCTGAACATGTCATTAATCTATTCAATCAACTCCAGTGACTCTCCATTGCCTTGAGAATCAAGCTACTTTGTTTAGATATTGGAGCCTTTCACAAACTGGCCCAAACTTGCTTTTCCAAGTTTATTTCATGTCATTCCCCATCCCACTGTGGATGGTTCAACCAGGCTGGACTTCAGGATGTTTCCTCATAATCTCTCTCCTCTTCCTCTGCCTTGATTCTATCTGCCCCACACTCCTCCTTTCCTCCTTCTCTCTTAGTTTCTTTCATAGTGTAAATATCACTTTTTAGGTCAGATTTTTCCTGCTCTTTCTGATGTTAGTGCCTCCTCCCTCCTCTACAAATCTTCTTTCTATATGCCTGTCCCTAGCTAGACTGCACACTCCAAGAAAGAGAATTTTCTTTTTTTACCTTTATCTTTGTCTCCCTAGCATCTAATATAGTGCTTGATACCCAGTGGGAACCTAATAAATTATTGATTTTCTTGTTGACTGATTGTCTGGATAGATGTCATAAGGCTTCTGTGATCTCTTCTAGACCTGTAATAGGATGAAACAGTAATAGCTAGAGACTTACATGTGATACCCAAAGAATCAAGTTCCCATCAACAACATCTTTAGGCTATTTCATTGTAAGGATCTGGACTGGAATATTAATGGAGTGAAAATGAATGTGAGAGTCAATATTCATGAATATGCACATTCAACTTTTTATCAATCAATACTAACTGGTACATTCAGCAAAGAACACAATCCCCCAAAATCTGGTCTTTGGTTTATAGGACAATGGATGACTTTGATTCTAGTTGCCTGTCCTTCCTTATCTCAAATAAATGAAATAATATTTCTGCTGTCTACCTATATTTCTAGTGCAAACTAATTAGGGACAATAGGTTGAGTTGGGTCTTGGGAAACAAGACCAACACTGGATTCCAAACCATTGCAGATATCTAATGAGATATCAACTGAGATCTCTAGTAATTATCTCCAGATAACACAGTGAGGCATTTATTATGAACCCAGATTCCCAAGAACATGACTAAAAGTATGTGAAAAATTCTGATTGATTGTGAAATAATAACTAAGGAAAGATGGATATTCAAGGATGATATTTTGCCCCCAATTCAGAACTTAAACTAAGGTGATTTCATCATTAGTGTTTCAAAGGGCTCAGAATCAAAGGTTTGCTAAAAATTTCATGACCTAGGAAAACTAGAGTTACTTTAGAGAGCCCTCATTTCAAAAACTGCTTAAGGCTTGAACATGTCCTGGAAGGGAATGATTGAAATAGATTGGAAGAGCACAATCAGAATTGATTGTTCTTTTATTCAAAGCAAGTGCTATTTATTATAGATTTGATTGTTTTTTCATTTGACATGAGTTAAAATCAGGATGATGATGTGTATATTGTAACTACTTAATTATACTCTTGCAATATAATAGAACTGTTAACATATGCACATTAACAACTATAATGCAATTTTTGGGCATTTTTCTGGTATTGTCTGTTTTCGTGTGCCACATTTATTATGCATTAATTATGTGGGCTCAGGGTAAATTGTTTACTTGCCCGAAACTGTTAATGTTGCTGTACGGTCTGCAACTCTTCCTATCCTTTTATAAACAATAAAAGCAACAACTCACATCTATAACTGTTTACAGTTTTCAAAGTTTTTACCCTGTGATGATCCCTCTGAGATAGGTAGTTTATAGATATGACCTAAAATCTAAGCTTTTTCATCACTCTGGATTTCTATCTCTACATTGCAAAATGAAGTAACTGACTCTTAAAGAGGGTTAAAGTACTTGGTCATATTCAAATGACTTGTAAGATTCAATGCTAGTATTAGAATCCAAATATCCTGATTCTAAATGAAATGTACTCTTTCTCTTATACTTTCAGAGGAATCATTATATCAGTACAGGTAGAATTTGAATTGTAAAATCAAATGTTGAATTTCAGTTTAATTTGCCTTTTGTTATTGTCCTTTAGTCAACAAATCTGCTTAAATAAACACAAATGGAATACGTATGAAATTGTTTCTACATAATTGTTAAAAGAAACTTTAGGGAAGTATGTCCGTCTTATGTCTATATGTCATAGCAGGAAGTGAATTCAGAGAAATGATCAGTTTCACCAGGTGTCTGGCATCACATAGAGCAAATAATTCATGGACTGAATATTTCCTGTTTTCATCTTGTTTTTTTATAGACACCAATTCACTGAGACATTGTATTTGTATTTATGATGAGGTCCTTGCAGTGCCAAATAACCAGAAGCAAAGTAAAACATATGATCAATTGTATGTTTTAGTAGCCTGTAAATGCAGGTTATATTTATGGGGATCAATTTGTTCAAGGACAGACTTGTCAAAATACAAAAATGTTGTCCATAGTGAATAATTTACCATGTTGCTATTGATGTGTAAATGAAATTGTGTTTCACTTTCAAAGACCTTTCATTAAATAGGTCATAAAAGGCTGCAGCTATAAGGGATCTTATTTTGTAGATAAGGAAACTAGATCTAGAGGGATAACATGATTTGAGTTCACATCAATCAACTCAAATAAGTGAGTCAAAGAGACAGAACATGGTCCAGATCTCTTGAATCCTCTTCCAATTTTCTTTCCTCTATACAAACACATACAAAATACAGATTGTTTGTTTTTATTATTATTTCTTATTTTGTTTCTTTTATTTTAAACAGCACCTTTAATTTTTATCAATTGGAGCTATTAGAGTAGAATTAGCTACACTGAGGAATTTCCTCTAACAATGTAGATCAATATTTTTTTACCCCGAAACGCTAAACAGTTAAATGTCTTGTCCAAGGACACATAGCTATTATGTGTCAGGCAGTATTCAAACCTAACTCTGAATCTGAGGAGTATTTATTCATCTATCCACCATGTTGTTTCTCACAGAAACTTGGTAATTATCTGTGTGTATTACGAATTCTAGTTAAGAAAGAAGGCATTATTATTTTATTTTTAGCATTCTCTTAATTTTTAAAATGATTCTTTGCTGACAATGATTTCAAGTGGGATTAAAAAGGAAATCAAAATTAGGTTATTTTAAAGATAAAATAAACCTATGGTTTTATCATTTTATTAAAGGAATATATTTCTTTCCAGTGTTGCAAATCACAACTAATTCATTTCTGTGCCCATTGACATGTACCAATGGTATTCCATAAGTCCAACTCAACGACTTCATAAGATATAACAATCCAATAATTTGTTAAGAAAAAAAATTTTATTAAATCCAAATTATGTTTTTCTCTGCAAAGTTTGTAAATACCATTTAATACTGAGGATAGGATACGAGAGGTTAAAACTCTAGTATTAATTTCAAGACCTGATTAACATCTGGGTTTTTCAAAAATTTCATTTTTTTTGACAAATGATATAGCACTTTACCTATGAGGCATTTCTTTTATCTTTATATTTTAACAGATGGTCGAGTTAAGGTCTGGGTTTATGGTGTTTCTGCTGGTGGTTTTCTCCTCCTGATTTTCCTGATATTTACATCTTATCTCATTTGGTAAGTGCTATATTGTATTAAAAACCCATAGTATTTGACTAGACAGCATGTAAACTAGAAGAAAGCAGGTTACAACCAAGATTATATGCAGGGGATTATCCACACATATTTAACAGACACTCTGTGAGAAAGTTGTATGCATGACAAGTATTGAATCTAATCAGCACTATTCACATTTTCTCTTTCTTAAGTCTAGACAATCAACCAAAATATCAGTCAAACCTTTATTTGCAACACCTGTCAAATTCTGATGTGTAAATGTTCATATTGAAAATTTAACAATCAGCTCTTACATATCAGGCTCCAGGATAATCTTGGTTAGCAGCATATAAAAATGTATATGTTTAAGGATATTTGATTTCCTTTATTATGTATTTTATTTTATGCATTTAAAAGCATTATTCTGATAAAAGGCCCACAGACTTCACTGTCCTACCAAAGGGCTCCATGACACATAAAAGGTTAAGAATTTCTGGTTCACAATATGGTGACCCCAGAATATCAAAAAACTCCTGAAATCATGATTAAATTATATCTATCATTTCCACAAAATTAATCTTCTGAGGACACATTTTTCCATTAGGACTTCCACCTTAGTTAAAGTAATTATGAGAGCACTATTTTCTAGATAGTATTCTGTTTTGTAGGAAGATGTCAAAAGATTTAAAAAATCTTTACCCAGAGAATACTTCTATAATATGACAAACAGACTTTCATTAAGCTATCACCATGTCCTAAAAGCATACTTCTGAACATCTAGAAAGAAATGGCCAAACAATTTGGTCAAATTATTTGTCAGCAGAATTGTTTTGTATTTTATTTTTAATGAAAATAAAAGCAGTTTGTTAGAATGGAACAGAGGGAGATTAAATCATTTAATTCTCCAACTCCATCCATACTTTGAAACTTTAATCAAGCTGTAAGATGGTTTTGGTGAAGATACTCAATTATGGAAGTGAACTTCATAGGATAAGAAGACCTGGATGCTTAGTGATCTATACTGGTTAGAGGAGTATCCACATCAATGAAAAATATTCCTTTGGAGGCTACCTCTATATATTATCTGATATTCCATTTAGAATGAGTCTTTATTGTACTTTCTACTCCTCTGGATGGTTATAAGGAATTCCAACCACTTTGTAAACTCTTAAAGAGCCATTTTAATGTGATTTTTTATTGTATTTCCTTAGAAATCTGAGTGATTGATACATCCAGAAGTTTTTTTAAAAGATGATTTTACTGTACAAAATGTAATTTGGCTGCCTAGCTAGCTTTGAAGCAGACAAAATGAATGTTTTTAGGTGTGTTGAGAATATTAAAAACACTGAATATTCAATTAACTTCCTAGGCATGGTTTTCAAAGAGAATTTTTTTTTTACTTTTTTTATGAGATCAAAGTTTTACTTTTTTTCCTCTGAAATTAAAATTGAGATCTTACTATTCTTCCTTCTTTATATTCTTTGCCTGTCTCATAGCAGAGTCAGTGTTTTTTTAAATTTTTTTTCTTCCAAGTTTGCATCTCAATTCAAATCCATGCTTGGCTAATTTAGCCACAAAGACTGTTACTATGACAACGAAGGTGGTTAATATCGATAGCTTTGGTCAGTCAAAGTTGATGTAGGAAAAGTCTATTGAAAGTCTCCTGTCTCATAAAAGATCTGAAAGGCACTCTTTTCAACCTAGACCATGTCTGTACATATGAATGTATCCTCAGGACCATTTCCCAATAATAATTTTCATTTAGATCAATCAGAGAGAAGAATCTGTAAAATCTAGTCTGAGGAACCCATAATAATCTCTCCTGTCCTTGCCAATGAAAAGGTTTAATTGTACTTGGTCATGAGTTCATATTATTAAAATTCAAAGAGACTTTAGAGATGATTTAGTTGAACCCATTCATTTTATAGTGGAAGACTCTGAAGCCAAGAGAGGGGAAAATACTTGGTCTCCAGGCTCAAAAAATCAGGTTTCATTCTGTTCTTTTTCATTCTGAAAAAAAGGTCTAGTTCCATGTTTCCACTGAATCTTAGATAGCATATTTGATTAGAACTGTTAGTGTTAGCAAATGAACAAAAATATGTTTCGGTTTGCTTGTCTTCAGTTTTGTATTTTGTGGATGATAAAATGTCAAAATTGGAATGGATCCTGGGAAACATCTTCTAGTAAAGATGTTACTTGGGTGAATATCATTATAATTAGATTTCGACAATTAAAATTAGCTAGTTTTATCAATGTCCTACCAAACAGAAGGGCAGTTAAATGGTGCAGTGGATAGATCCTTGGAGCAGGAGGACTAGATTTCAAATCCAGCTTCAGACATTTGACACTAACCAGCTGTGTGAGCTTGGATAAGTCACTTTACTCTGCCTCACATCCAGGGCTATCTCCAGTCATCCTGATTCATATCTCACCTTTGGAACTAGATAGCTCTAGAGTTGAAAGTGAGACTGGTGAATTAGCACAGCCACCGCCCCCCCCCCTCACTCAAATACAATTTCATGTACTTGTCATATTATCACCTCCCTGATGTTGTGGTCCTCTACAAGAATGAAGGACAAACATCATCATCACCAAACAGAACTCATGGTTAATATTTTTAAATATCCACAGAACTGATATCTATGAGGCTGACCCTGAGACATACTGTGAGATCCAGAAGTACATTCTGAATTTAAAAAAAAAAAAGAGGGGCGGTTAGGTGGCGTAGTGGATAAAGCACCGGCCCTGGAGTCAGGAGTACCTGGGTTCAAATCTGGCCTCAGACACTTAATAATCACCTAGCTGTGTGGCCTTGGGCAAGCCAATTAACCCTGCTTGCCTTGAAAAAAAAAACATAAAAAAAAATTTATGTTCAGTTTATCTTTCATGTTAATGTCTCAAAGTTTTGAAAAAGGATAATATATTCATGGTATATTTGTGATTCATTCTCAAGGAACCAGAACATGACCATGACAAGTGAAGGTAGAGGACAATATCTAAGAACCATTTAGCCTGGCTTTCTGAGTGTCCTTGACAATTCTTTCTATGAACTGATTCACATCTATAAAGTAAATTCAAAAATTTTAAGAAAGACTAAGATAAGCATCCTACTCTGCCTTAGTGAAGGCAGTGTACATAGTGTATACACAATTGACTTCATTGTCTGGAAGACCTGGGTACTAGTTCTACCTTTGTCATATACATTTTGCCTATGTGACCCTGGGCAGATCACATAATAATACAGAAACCTAGGCAGTCCTTTAAGACCACTATAAATTATAGACTAGATACTAATTTGCATTGATAGAATTTTCTAAAATGAAATTCCCCATCTAATAAAATTAAAAAATCTAGCCAAACACTACACTACTGAAAAGATTTTAAAAAATCACTCACTAATAACTTAGACAATAATAAACAAATGGTTTGAATTGTGTCGGTATTTATGGATGATACCTGAATTAACCTACCCATATTCTTATATGAAGAATTATTTTTATTTAAGGGGAAAGAGGCTTAAAATATAAACAGACACACAAGTTAGACAATGGAAAGATTTTTCTGAAAAAAAAATCAACTCAACAAAAATCTGGACCAGACCCTACCCCACCCATATAAGTAAAAAAAACATAATAATATAAAACATAATAGACTTTTTAGTTATTGCTGAGTTGTAAGGTCAGGATTCTATGATTCCTTACTATACAAGTTAAAAATAGTGTCATTTTTCTTTTAAGAGTTCATGATAGAGAAGCTTATTTTCCAAATTTCAATATTCAACAAGAAGAAAAACATATATATATAATATACATAATGTGTATGTATATTATATATATATGTATGTGTATATATATATATATATATATATATACACATATATATATATATATACCTTTAATCTGATAGTCAATTTCACAGTTGGAATAAAGTTCATTAATTTTGTGCTTCAAGAAAATATTTATTATTCAAAGAATTAAAATTGTCATTATATTTAATATATTAATAATACAATTAAGTTTGCATTAGCACAATAGACACTTTGCAGTTGTGTCAGAGACACAAATTTGATGTAAGGATAAAGCTTTTGTGAAGCTATTTACTAAGTCTTTTACCTTCACTATCTCGTACAAATCTTTTCAACTAACAAATTTTGTCAAGCCTTCCTCTTAGTTATTTCTCTATTTTATGCCTTCATTTTTATTTCACTGCCCATTCCCTAGTTCAAGCTTTCATAATCTTTTATTATGGATTATATAAATGTCTTACAATTGATTTTCTAACTATAATATTTCTCCTTTTCTGAATCTCTAAATTTGAGTTTGTCTCACTCAAAAAGTTTTTAAACCATATGATCCCTGAAGGTCATATATTGACTTACAAAAATACATAGCAGTATTATTTATGTCCTGTTATATTTTTTATTTTTATGAAATATTTCTCAATCATATTTTAATCTGGTTCCAACAATAAGAGTGTTGCAGTTTCCTGGCAGCACATAAACTTCATGTTTGACCTAGAAGCATATAGACCTCATGTTTGACCCCCTTCTCTTGATTAATCCATCTTTGATACCATTTTGATTGCTATTCCCACCCCCCATCCCCTGCTTCCCCCCAAGACACAAGCACTTTTAACCCTCCATTTAAGCTTTTCTATAGGGTTTACAGTATTTACCTTTCCATTTTCTCATATATATGTATTCTAGACTATTTTTTCATTCTATGTCTTATCATTTCTCACTTCAGTGACTTTTGTGCAGGCCATTTTTTTTCATTAGGAATAGTATAAGTACTCTCTACTATTTGCCCAGATGCCCAGAACCTTATTTTATAGAAATTCTACCAACCCCCCAAGACCAAAACTAAATACTTCTCTTCTATGAAGGCTTCTGCCTGATAACCCCAATCTCTCTCTCTCTCTCTCTCTCTCTCTCTCTCTCTCTCTCTCTCTCTCTCTCTCTCTCTCTCTCATTCTCAGACTAATTGTCTGTCTCTCTGTCTCTGTCTTTCTCTGTCTCTCTGTCTCTCTCATTCTCTGATTGTCTTATTCTCTCTCTCTGTCTCCATCTCTGTCTCTCCTTCTCTGGCTGACTGTAATTGTTTCTCTGTCTGTCTGCCTTTCTCTCCCCTGTGAGATATACTTCTGGAAATTATCACTTACTTTCTTAAATTTACCTTGTAATCATGTTTGCTCTTCTACTGGATTTTAAGGTCTTTGAGGACAGGGACCATGTTTTATCAATTTTTTTGTAACTTTCACAGTGCTAAGCACATCCTTTGGTTATTGATTATAAATAATCCTGAGCATTTTGCCGACTGAGATCTCTCACATACCCTATATTTCATAACTATAGGAAAGGTAAAGATATAGAACCAATCAAAATCATGTTTCTATAAATTAATAAATAACATGTCTCTGCATAATGACTAAAGGGAAATAGGACTTTTTTATTGCATTTGTTATATGCTTATCTGTAGAGAGTTTTCCACTATCTCCTGAAGCAACAAGATTTGTTGCTAGCTTTGCCTAAAGAATTTTTTTTGGTTGCAAGTCTTAACTTCTGTATTAGACAAAGGAAGTATCATTAAAAGATCCAGGAATGCTAGAAGAAAATATGAAAAAAATAGCCTGCTTTAAAGGCCACTTGTGTTCAAATCTAGTCTTCTGAATATCCACTCTATTTCTCTTCCTTTGGTGTTCCTGATGCCAAGGTTTCTTGTGCAATAAAGATTCATGAGGCAATTTAGTGAAAAGACCATGGGGTGATATTTTTATTAACTTAAACATAGCACATGGCAATTACTTGAGACAACTTCATCTACTCTACCATCCCTTGTGCCACTGTGGAAATTTAATTCCTCCAGAGTCAGATAAAGATGATATTTCATATAGCACCCCTCCTAACCTGCACCTGCTAAAGTAGAATTAGATAGGGTGCTTTCAAGGAGAATATAAAGGGTTCCTGGACTTAATAATAGGTGGTGCAAACATCCTGCATAGAATAACTTTTAAGGATGCTGAGAAGCCCACCTTCCCCACTGAAATGAACAAATAAACAAACAACTGCATGGAGAATAGCAGATTCCTATCTAGAATTCCACAATTCATTCTTTCTTGCTTTAAGTTTTTGTCTCCTATTATCATCTTCCTGAGACAGTATCACCTTAAACCTTAGTGTAAACACATTTATTGATTACTTTTTAGACAGCATATTTTTATAAAAGAGATAGTGGAAAGAGTGTGAGGAACTAATTGCTTAAAGTTTAAAAGGGAGGAAATAAAGGAAGAGTCTTGGGACCCCAAAAATAAACTTGCCTGATTTCAGAGCAGTATCAATGACTATCTAGCTGAAAATCTCTCATTTTGGTCATGGGGTTCTCTCTCTAAATATATGGTCACTTTCAAAAACACTGATATCTAAATGAAGGGAAATGTTTCCCCAAAGACTTTATTAAGTATTCCCCACTTTAAAATAATTTTAACTTTTACCCCAAGTATTCTGAGAAACACTGGCCAGCTCAATGTGTACCACTAAGTCCAGATTTGTAAAGGTTAGGCTCCCATGAGCATGCCTTTTAAAAAAACTTCCATTCTAAATCCCCAAAGTGAGAGACATCTCAAAAGTGATTCATATTTCCTTTTCTTTTTTTTTTTTTTAAGGTTTTTGCGAGGCAAACGGGGTTAAGTGGCTTGCCCAAGGCCACACAGCTAGGTAATTATTAAGTGTCTGAGACCGGATTTGAACCCAGGTACTCCTGACTCCAAGGCCCGTGCTTTATCCACTACGCCACCTAGCTGCCCCGATTCATATTTCTAAAAGAAATTAGGATCAATCTTGTTATATCCAAAGTGAACTTGAGCCTTTTGACCAAGCTGTCTTAGAATTCTTTTTCTATTGGATAGATTCTATAGAAAAACTGTATTAATCTTTTGGAGTTTTTTGTAATGTTATTTATTTATTCATTTATTCATTTATTTATTTATTGTTGTTTTTGTGCCACTTTTCTATCCCCACAATTAAGTAATGATATCCTTAGGTTTTATTCTTGAAGTCTTTGAAAGAAAGCTATAAAAGGTACCAAAGGAAGGTAAGGTCTCACAGGAAAGACTAAAGTGTTCCTGGAGACAGGGGCCTGAAATTTGAACTGGAGTCATATCATGACCTGAAATTGGAGTCATATCCTGCTGAAACTAAAAGAATATTTATAATTTTGGGGCTATTTAAGGATCTGAAATACTTATTACCTATGTGACATTGAGCAAGTCACTTCTTCTCTTGGAACTTTAGTTTCCTCATCTATAAAATTGAATATTGATTGAATTAGATGTCCTTTAAGGTTGTTTCCAGTTATAAATGAAGAATCTTAACAAACACATACAAATATATATATATATATATATATATATACACATATGCATGCACATGTGTAATTGTATATTTATTCTTGTATACATGTTAGCTTTTACATGAATATATGTATTTATGCACATATACATGGAAATACAAATATACAAATCAACACAAAACCCAGATTTACCCTTAAACATATATTAGCTGGCTGACATGGAATGTCATTTAAACTCTTAGGACCCAGGTAATTCTCAAATATCATGAATTACATATAGTTCAATGATCTGCAACCCTGGAGAGAATTCTTGCACCAACAGTTAACTGCACTAATGAAATCTCAGTTCCAGATCAACAATAAAAAACAAAACAAAACAAAACACAAAGAATTGCAACTGCCCCATCACAAGAGAATTCTCTTTAACAATGAAATTACAGATTCAGATCCAAAAAAAATGTACATATCATGTATGTGTACATCTGACACATATTTAAACTAAAATTTCATTTTATTTTGAAATGTTTATGACTTCTTTGAGAAATTAGAAACACTTTGGTTGGTTGTACTTTTAGATGCATACTGAATGGTTTGTAGTTCATGAATAAATGTGAAAACTCAGTCAACATTGGATCATAATGTCTTACATCAATTGCAAGAGATTCCTAACAGATCTGGGATGAGAAAATTGTGAAAATTGGGCACCTTATGTACAGCCCCCAAGATTTAAGTCTTATCTGTCATACTCACAATTTAGTTTATCTTAGAGAAACTAATTTTCAGGCATTTGAAATATGTTCATTGATTTTAAAATATAATATTCAAAAGGTAATTTTCTTACCTCCTCTACCTTGCCTGGGGGAAACACAAGTCAGTGTGTACACAATTCACATATTTTAAACAACTGGATTTTTCTACCTGGTTTTCTAGTCATTGCCATATTGGAGGCCTAGAGATTAGAGACTGATAGCAGCAATAATGAATGATATTTGTATGGCTCTTTAAGGTGTGCAAAATGCTTCAAATCCATTATCACATTTGAGCCTTAAGAAAACCCTGACCCTAACTGATCTGGTTTCCTTATCTACAAAAGGGTATAACATACTCAGGTAACTCTCTAACCAGTAGATGTAAGAGTGACCTAACTCATACATAAGAATATCTATGCAAATTCTCATTGGAGCCCTTATTCTAACAGGACTTCCCCTGTATCACCTTAAGAATGTCAGAGTTCTGACAAGAAAAGGATTGAGGAGGGATATATGTTTACTTGAAAACATCATCTGTCAGCAGCTGTTCCACTTGTTTCAAGTGAGGAATAAGTGCTGGAGGTGAATGAAATGATAAGCTTCCAAATTCCTGTTTTATAATTTCTTTAAAAAATGGCCCTAGATCTCTGAACAAATGAAAACGAAAATGGGTGCTCTTTTAGGCAGACCAAATTCTTTCTAATTTGAAGGCATTTCATTTGTTTTTAGTGAAGTGCCAGCATTCCTCCCTTGTTGTTACTCTTTGGAAGATGACTTCCTTTTTCCCTAGATGAAGTCCCCAAATTTCAGCTAAAAAATTCATTTATTGTCATTTGAAAATATGAATTATTGCCTCAGCTGCAGTTTGTTATGCTGCTTGTTGTGTGTCACTGACTTTCTGTTTCTGAACAATTTCTTTTGTCCTTGCAGCAAGAAGCCAAAACAGCATCAAAGCACACCTCCCCAACAGAAGCCTCTGACCTTAGCCTACGATGGAGACTTAGACATGTAACATGAAAAGGAATCCAAATGTAGACATCAACTGCCTTAACTGCTTTCCCTTTTGTAGTTTTCAGACTTCTCAGTTTTTTGAGGAATCTCTTGATGTGATATACAGGGCAGAATATAAATATTGCAAAAATAATTTTGCCTCTGGTTTATTTGGACACTGAGTCAAAGATCTTTAGGTCTGGCATCCCAACCCCCCCCCTTTTTGATTGTTGTTTTACTTCCTCCTCTCCTTCTTCAAGAGACATGAAAAATCTATCTCCTCCTTTCAGAAAATGGGAGGAAGTGAACCTCATAAAATTCCCACAGACTTAATGAGTTTTATCTTCAATGGCATGATGACAATCCTTAACTCCGACCGAGACATCTGCTGTCGATGACGAATTTGATATTGCATCCTTATGCACTATATTAGTGCAGATTCCTTATTATTCCCATTCATCAACACTGAGTTTTCTAGAGTTTACATATTGGTTCAAAGACTTTCAAATTGGATTGCCTATTTTGATGAACATAGATTGGAATACGCTTTCAGAAATTCTCTGAGTTTTTACATGGAAAATAACTTATTCTGTTTTTTACACTGGATGGGATGTCTGTGTTGTTAAGTGGGCTTTGGTAGAAAAGAACTGGGTGGTCTCATTGCTAGACTAGTTGAAAGGATGACTATTTCTGAATTGATTCTGCAGTGGATGACAGTGATGTAAAGATGAAGTAGATGGTTAGCTTGGTGAATGGATTAGATTATTTAATGATTAAACCTGTCTTTTAACTCAAACATAGCCATGTAGATATAGCTTTGGCCACACACACACAAGTGTAATTCTGTTTAATTATGACAAACTCTGCTTTTGTAATTTCAATTTTCTTACCTGAATATTTATAAATTCTTTTTTTGAATTTAATTCTCTGACCTCATTTAATATGCATCAAACACAAATCCTGTTTGTAGAAAGTCTTGCTTTTTTTAAAAGTTTCAATAATAACTGGAAAAAAAATTACACATTAAAAAATTGTGGCGACCATTTTCCGAAGCTGTTTGTAAAAGTAGATGTTGCAAGTAAGAAAGTGCCATCTTGTGGTATTGACTTGTATTTATAACAAATAAAATACTAAAGAGACTGAGTTATTGCAACTATATTTCAATTGTGTGATCAAGAATTTCACCTTCCTTCTTGAATATTATTTGAAATATCTGTGCTTACAAAAAGATTTAAAATGCTTGTTTTCCTCAATTTTTGTTTTAGCATACTTTAAAGCTGAAACTATTGACAACAAAAAGGCATCCTCAACCACAGTACCATAGTCCTAGCCCATGATCATTGTGAATTCTCAATAAATAGCAATTAAATTGAATTGAGCCAATTAACAACTACATGAAATGATATCATTTGAATAGTTTTTACATTCCACTTATAATTTGTTTATGGTATTTGATCTATAAATAGGAAGCAAACTCAAATCAGTTAGGATTGTAATGATGAAAACAATGAGGTGTAAATGAGAAAATAGGAGGGTTGAGGTAGGCTTGAAATATTTATTATGGGCAGGCTCATGGATATTTTAATTTACTCTAAAATATCATTTAACCAAAAATATTAATTAGCTATGAAATTATATTTTTTCTGTACTCCCCTTTTAAGAAGAGGTTTGGCAAAAAGCAAATACCCTGAGATGAACTATGTCGAGAGATCTCCTCTTAGAGAGTACATTATATCCTGAAATCATTCAATCCAGCTTTTTGTAATCTACTTTTTCATTTCTACTCATCTACAATGAGCAGTGTTGTTCCCAAAGCCTTATAAAAGTCTTAATAATCTCACAAATATTGGATTATGTTCATGACATTGTTTACTAAAGAAGGAAAGAGAACTTAATGCATTAAGAAAAATAAAATCAACATTCAAGTTTCAAAACAGATTTTCTGCTTCACCCTACTCATAAGTGTCTAGTTCAGAACTGCCTATAACTTTATCATTATAATTAATCCAGATGTTTCCATAAAGTAAAATATTTACTCAGAGATAACATTCTAGTACTGAATTCAGAATTCAATCAAGAACCAAGAAATCCTCAGATCAACCCTGGAAGAAAAACTGAAATGACCATTATGAAATGCAGGTAATAGAGTCCATGAATTCTATTCTATAGACAGATTGTTTTGTAGTATCTGTTTACTCTTACTTTATATACCATTTTAAAAAGCATAGTTATAATATTTACCACCCATAACAAACCAGAAACCATACATTAAAGGAAGAATAGTCAATGACTACTGATAGTCTGATGACTAAGGAGCTTCTGGAAAAAAAACCCTAACATATCATACACACACACACACACACACACACACACACACACACACACACACACACATACACATACATATATATGTGAAAATAGATACAAGGATGGATACCTTTTGAATATGAAGAAGATTGTTTGAATTCATTTTTTTTCACTTTTAAGATTGAAGTCCTAGAAAACTGTGTTTCTATATAATAAATAAATTCTTTAAAGATCAATCCATTATTTCATCTAACCAGCATTAATCTTATTTGCAGGAGATTATGCTAAATATTGAAGGGGGGATAAAAATGATTAATAATACAGAATCCTTGCCCTTTAGGAAGGAGCTTACAATTTAAAAGAAAAGCAAATCTCCTTTCAAAGACTTGTGAAAATAAGACATATTTATTTGTAGTATAGTGTGCCATAGTGAATAATGTGCATAACTTTGAATCATGAAGCAATGGTTCAAATCCTACTTCTGATAGTTACTAAATATGTGACCTCTCCAAGGCATAGGTGACCAACAAATGTGGACAGTTTAATGAATATAATTCCAGGATTGTAAAGCTTTCTAGAATTAATTACAGTAATAATAAAGACAACAATTAGCATCTATATAGGATAGGACCTGTTTGGTCAAACATTTTACAACTATTATCCCATTTGATACTCCCAATAACCCTGTAAGTTTCATAACTACAGGACAAAGTTGTGTTGCAGAATTTTAGAATTTAAATTTTGGAAGGGATTTTAAAGATAATATAAATGAAAATATATATGACCAGGAATCATTTGATCAACTGTCCCCTTCTACCTAAGTAAAACCTTTGTTTGAAGAGCTTCCAATAATGGGTAACTATGACTAAATGATAGCTCTTCTAATGCAAAGAACTCTTAATAATTTACTTTTTTTAAAAACCTCTAATTCTACCTCTGTTGTAGTCCCACTCATTGCTCCTGTTCTTTTCTCCAGGAAAAAGAGGACCAATTAAATCCCTCTTTATTATGATAGATCTTCAAAAATTTGGAGAGAGCTATCATTACCCACGAGTCTTCTCTTTTTTCAAACTGAACAACTCCTTTCCTTAAACCAATGTTGATACAATATGATGCTTAATCATTTTTCATCATCCTTCTAGGCTTCTTTGGAAGATTCTCAAGTTTACCAGTACTTCATCAAATGTACTTCTCAGATTGGGATTATCCCCCTCACCTAGTGCTACACATTTGCAATGTGGCTTATGATCATATTATTTGTTTCAGATACCATATTATTGACATATATAGAACTATCATTTCACTGAAGCCCTAAGAAATTTGCATTTTAGTTTTTGTTTTTAGGTGAACTATCTGGACAAAATTCCCCAATTTTGTACCTATGAAGCTGATTATTTTGGAGTCTTAAGTACGATATTTTGATTTTAAGTTCTATTAAGTCTAGATTTCTTTTGAATCTGAATTCTTGCATCCTTTGTGTTAACTATCTCTCTCAGTACAGCATCATCTAAGATATGATAAATATTCCATTTAAACCTTTGTTATCATAAAAATCCCAAAGTGATTTTTATCACTTGGTAGCAGAATGCTAAGATCCTGAGGACCCACTTCTGGAAACATTCCAAATTGACATCAAAGTATTAGTAGTGGACTGACCTTTGGTTCAACCATTTAACCATTTCTAAATCCATTTAACTCCACTATAACTTTGTTGGTAACTTATACACAAGAATATCATGAGAGATTCTGTAAATATGTGGTAAAATTGCCTATAGCTATAGCTTTTCCCCTAAGCTAAAAGCTTGTCAAAAAAGAGAAATTAGATTAGTCTGAAATGGCATGTTGAGAGAAATTAATATTAATTTATTATACTATATGTCACCTATTTATATAATTATTAGAAACACTATTATGTTGATAACTAATTGCTAATTTGTGATCCATCCTTTCCCTCCGATTGTCATCAAGACTCCATTCCTTAAAAGGTCAGTCAGTCTCAAAAGGTTGTAACTGAGTAAGGTAATCTCCCAGTCTCAAGGCATCTACCTGGGCAGGGACCCTTACTCTTTTAGTCTATTAGCAAAAGTTAACTCAGGTAGAATTTTTCTCTGGATGTATCTCCTTGTCCTAGATCCCATTTATTAGAGATGAAAGAGACCCAAATTATGAAGAAGAAAATTAGCCAGGGTTCTAATGAAAATGACTTCCCCTGCCTAAATTCTATATAACTGCTGATAGTTTGATAATCAAGACACATTCTCAGGAGAAGAAGGAACTGAGTCCTCTCCATTTCCAAAACAGGGTTGAATTTCACTTGTCAGGGACAATCCCTGTCAAAGGTACATAATACCAGTTTTGTGACATTCTGAGACTAGAGTTCTGACTTTATTTTATCTTCTGTTAAAGAAAATACCCTAAGAAGTAATTTCCTTATATGTAGTCCCTCCATGGAACCCTCCCTTGTCATAAAGAAAAAAAGAGTAAAACAAAACTTAGTAACAGAGTAACTAAAATAGATCACATTTATAATATCATACCTTCATTCTTTTCCAGTTCTACTGAGAGCAGGAATGTATTTTTCATCATTTTTTCTCTTACAAAACCAATATTTTTCATTATCATTAATTTTTCAATTTATTCATTAATCTTTAATTAATTAATTAAAAAGTAATTATTCATTAATTAATGTTATTTTCAATCTGAGTCTCCTATATATACCATTTTAAGCTCAAACACTTTCAGTGAGTTTCCCAAGGCTCTATATTGTTCGCCTGTTCCACTTTTCCTCCCTATAAGAATAATTTCTGTTTGTGTCTTTAGAATATCATTCTTCAGTGCTTCTGGTTATTCCCAGGCTGACTGCCACTGGAGAATGACCTTATTTAGACTTCCCACAAATGCTTTGAAATCTGTTCTTTAAAAACCCTTAATGTATGTCAGTCTACTCCCAGATTCTTCCTGTTACATACATTTTATAATGGAGTGATCACTTTCCCCCAGCCTTCTCATTATCTGTACTCCAAGAATCACAGTCTTCTTATTGTTGAAAATCAAGTCCAAAACATTTCCCTTTGTCATTTTGTCTACCACTAGAATGATGAAATCAATATTAAGGTAAGGTAAGTCAAGGAATGTGTGTGTGAGAGAGAGAGAGAGGAGAGAGAGAGAGAGAGAGAGAGAGAGAGAGAGAGAGAGAGAGAGAGAGAGAGAGAGAGAGAGATTATGACTCCTTAATTATTTATAAAAGAGATATAAGTATATGTAAAAGATTATTTTTTCTATCATCCTTGTACTTAAGGAAATATTTGATGGAAAAAATGGGGAAGTGATAGAAGGTCCATAATTTCTCACTCTAAATTCATAAGTAATGTGTCATTAGAAGAACAGAGAAGAAGTATGAAAAAAGAGATTGAATGGTTCTCTGAAAGGTGGTAGGATTTGGAGAAATTCTCATCATGCAAAAATCAATTTTTCAATAATTTTTTCAAAATTAAAGCTAATGAAAGGAACAAAAAAATGGGAGAGAGGAAATGACTCCTGAGTGGTAACTGATACATAGCACAAGGATAATGTGACCAAGAAACCCATGAAAATCATCCTTGCTTTCCTCCAGCTTAATTGAATTATTTATTACTTATATTCCCATTTTAAAAAAGGATTAGAGATAAATTAGAAAACTGAATACAGAGGCACAATCAAAAACTTATTGATAAAAATAATAAAATCAGAGAAACATAATGTTCCTATATATCTTAGGTGAATTAGTCAGTACAGTGATCATTGAGGTTCACTATAGAACAAGTCAAATTTTCTGTCAGTGGAGTCAAAAGGGAACTTTATTGAATAATTTTTGTTGTTTGACATGAAGCTAAGAGAAATACTTAAATCATTCTATGGCAGAATTGGAATTCAAAAAAGATTTTTACAAACTGTAATGATGCAAAAAAGTAATAAAATGAATTTTAGTATAGTGAAATGTAAAGTCTTAAACTGGGGGCTTGAAGCAGCCAGCTCCATCAGCATCCACATGGGGAGACATGGATAGTAAAGGTTCTGCTACTACTTGTAAGCTCCATGAATTCAAGAATTGCTTTTGCTTTCTTTGTGTTCATAGGACACAGTGTGGGTGGTACATAGTTGGTGTTTAATATATGTTTCTTAAATTTAAAAAAATTGTTCAGGAATTGGATATTGGATTACTTCTCAATTAAAAGTCCATTTGCACTTTGAAGTAAAATTCTATCTAACCAGTATTCAGAATCTGCTATGTAAAGACATTGTACTTGTGGGAATACAAAGTCAAATAAAAAGTGGTTTCCCTTAAGGAACTTTTTATTTACTGGAGGAACTAATTTTCTACTGGTTCTTTCTAACTCTTAGATTTTATATTTGATAACACAGAAAATAGTATTTAGAGGGAGTAAAAACTTTCATATGCTTCAACTAAATTGTGAAGGAATTTATTATGGGCCTCCTTAAGAGAAAGACATTGACTAATGAATTCCTCTGGTCCAGTTTTGCCAAAGACCCAGAAACATCTTTCCATTGGACGTTTTATCAATCCATCATTTATTTTTTAAAAAATAAAAGTATGACACCGAATCTAGAAATTTCTTGCTTTCTGATAATCATATTATACATCAGGGTAGAATTTTTAGAGATGAGAACTTAGACTAGGGATTGGACTTTAAAATTAAAAGAAGTTTCATGACTTCCTCAAGGTCACCCAAATTGTAAATGAAAAAAGACCAGACTTGAACTTAAGGCCTGTGACTGTAAATAAAGCAATATTCCTACTGCACTACACATTCTCTTAACCTATGTTATCATTTAGGAGGAGGATGTTTGTGTTTCTTTTTGTTCAAATCAGAAGATATGCATCCAACTCACAAAAAAAACTGTACCAACTTATTTACACTAAAAAGGGAAGACAGGACACAATTCTGTTTTGTGCCATTAAAAATTAGGAAATCATCTATTGTAAATTCTCTTCTGCTTACTCTCACCTTAGCAGTAGTATTATGATATGGTCTTCAAAAAAAGCATTAGAAGCTTAAATAGTTAAATTGGTTAGGTAATCAAGAAGTCTATTGATATTTTATTTATTTTTGTCTCTAAGAGAAATTTGATGTGAGCTATAAAGTTGTTGGGTGGCAGGTCATTAATTGGAATAGGAAGTAGAACATATTAATGATTGGAAATGATGAAGATAGTTCAAAATAATATTAGAAAATCAGGAAGAAGGGCAAGGTTATATTTTCAGACTTTTAATTCAAATCAAGATAAAGAATTTTCATGATGATTATAGTGGGACAAGTGGATTTGCAAAATTGGAAACAATCTCTAGTAGTAAGAGAACATTTTTGGAATAGGACTTTGAACTACCAAAATACTCCACCAGAAATAACAAAGAACATTCTAAGAGAGCAGAACCACATGAATACTTTCTGTAATGACAACATGGTAAAGAAAAAAAAAACATAAGATTTAAGATTTCTCTTCTTGTTATTTTCATTGTTTTCTCTTTTTTAGTTATTTGGAGTTTGAAGGAAGCAACAGTGATCTTTTTATTATATAGATATTTTATTTGTCTTCCAATTATATGCAATAATAGTTTCTACCTATCATTTTTTGGTAACATTTTTAATTTTACACATTTTCCCTCACCCTCCCTTCCCTTTTCCTTCCCTGACACAGAAGGCAGTCTGACAATCTTTATATGGTTTCCATGCTATACTTGATCAAAATTGAATGTGTTGAGAGAAAAATCATGTCCTTGAGGAAAAAAATAAAATATTTGAGATAGAAAAATTATGTAGTACATAAGATAACTTTTTTTTTTGTCTTTGGGCTTTGTTTAAACTCCACAGTTCTTTCTCTGGATACAGATGGTATTCTCCATCATTGATCCCCTAAAATTGTCCCTTATTATTTCACTGATGGAATGAGCAAATCCATTAAATTGATCATCACTCCATGTTGCTGTTAGGGTGTACAATGTTCTGATTCTTCTCAACTCATTCAACATTAGTTCATACAAGTCTTTACAAGCTCCTCTGAAATCCCATCCCTCCTAGTTTCTAATAGAACAATAGTGTTCCATAACACACACACACACACACACACACACACACACACACACACACACACACATATATATATATATATATATATATATATATATATATATATACCGCAATTTGTTAAGCCATTCCCCAATTAATGGGCATTCACTCAATTTCCAGTTCTTTGCCACCACAAAGAGGGCTGCTATGAATATTTTTATACAAGTGATGTTTTTACCCATTTCCATGATTTCTTCAGGGTACAGACCCAGTAGTGCTATTGCTGGATCAAAGGGTATGCACATTTTTATTGCCCTTTGGGCATAATTCCAAATTGCTCTCCAGAAAGGTTGGATGAGTTCACTGCTCCAATGTATTAGTGTCCCAGATTTCCCACATCCGTTCCAAGATTGCTCATTGTCTTTTCTGGTCATATTGGCTAATCTGAAAGGCATGAGGTGGTATCTTAGAGATGCTTTAATTTGCATTTCTCTAATCAGTAATGATTTAGAGTAATTTTTCATATGACTATGGATAGCTTTGATTTCCTCAGCTGTAAATTGCCTCTCCTTTGATCATTTGTCAATTGAGGAATGTATTGTGTTTTTTTAAATAAATTTGATTCAATTCTCTATACAGTTTAGAAACGAGTCCTTTGTTGTAAAAATGCAACAATGATTTTTTTTTAAATGAGGGCTATTTAATTTTTTCAGTGCACAGAGAAATTCAATATAAAGCACAGACATGCAGGATTGCTCTCCAAATAATGTATAGAGTTTCTATACTTAAAAACAGAGATAGTATAAAAGGAAGATTATGCGGTCTCATATAAAATATTTCTTCTATGAAGGAAATACTCTTTTCTAATGGTTAAGTTTCAGAATAAAATTCAGATTAAAGAACAAAAACAAAGAACATTCTCCATTGATATTAGTCCACCAGATTGGGCAAAACAAGTATAAAATATTATGATTCTTGGTCACAAATCTTTGGGTTTTTTTTTTTTTTTGCTCTAAATTTTTTGAAGAATTGTTTTTGAAACTAAATTTTTATATAAGACTTCAATTTCTTTTTATTTAGGATCATAGATTTGGAGTTGGAAAGGAACTTTGAGGTCATTTAATCAATCCTGCTTCATTTGACTGATGAATACACTTGAGATACAGTAAGATGAAGTCAGACAACAAAGAAATGGTAGTGATAGATTTCAAACTTAGGTACTCAATTCAATTCCATTTTTTTTTCTGCAGAGCTATAGTGCCACGCAAAATTAAGAACCATAGCATCATTGATTTGGGGTTACAAGTATCTTGGAGGCCTCCAAATCCACTCCCCTCATTATTATATTTTTTTAAAAAACTGAGGCATAAAAAGTTTTAAATAATTTACCTATGGTCATAGATATAGTAAATACCTAAGATAGGATTTGAACCTAGTTTTATCTGACTCCACCTGAGTGTCCTCTCTGTTATGTAGGCCATATTCCTTTTGTAACAAATCATTCACCTTTTCGAATATTAGCATTTTCCCGTGATTTTGTGAGGCTGTAAATCATGGAGCACCATTACATGAGGAGAATAGTGATTCTTTTGCAGATGACCCCAAAGGGCAATGGAAAGTTGCAAAGTGGTTATAAGTAGGCCAAAGCATATTACCAGAGGGTTGATAACAGATGGAAAGGCTGAATGCTATGCTAGAATCCACTAAATATTTAATGACAGAGGGAACTGCCTCTAGCATGTTTGGGTGACTTCTCTATAGAGGATTTATGGGAAAGCCTGGGCAAGAATTGCACAGGTTGAGAAAAACTACATTCTTGATTGATACCTGAACTAAGGTAGGTAAAATTAGGAATCCACTGAAGTGAGTACTTTTCATAAGTTAGCCAAGAATTGACTATTCTTAGGTGCCACTTTCCAATTTAATTCAAGTGTATTGAATTATTAAATACCCTCTATATACAAGATAATGATTATACAAAGACAAAAATTTTCAGAATTTAATCATATTATATTGAGAGAACTATTGTGCACAGATAAGAAAATACAAAATTTTTACAAAATATTGGATAAACTTGATGGCTAGTGAGTAAAGGCTGACATCAGGATCACACCTTTCTATTCCCCTCCATTCAAAAATAAAATAATAAAAATAATCCATAGAGCAATAAAAATGTTTTGAAAGGGAGAAGACACTGACATGTATTAAAAGCATATTGGGCAGCCTGTGCAAAAGCATAGCTATAGGAGATATGATATTATATAGGAAATAGCTGGCAGAGAGGAAAAAAATAATTTTGAGAGTCAAATGTTTCACTAAAAATGTTCAGTTTCCTATTTAAGAATCATGGAAGCTTACTGCAGAAAGTATATTAAATGTCATCTACTCTGAATTTCCTACTGGGAAGTATATGTCAGTTAATATTGGTCTTTTTTTAAAGGTATAATTGATCATTTTTCTGTTTCTGGACCTTATATAACTGAGATATACACCATCCAATTTAATTTAGCATCATAGCAAGTTGTTCCAGTTTATAATCTAGGTTAAGAATAATCTTAAATACAGGACCAAAAATGGAGAAATAGCAAGTTAGCATTAGTCATGTTTGGGGGTGGAAAGGGAGGGTTTGAAATATTTCAACAAATCTAAGATGACTGACCTTCACACATAAGAAAAATGGTAAATGTATGCATCTTTCCAAACAAGTTTAAGTAAGACCTTTTTATTGCCAATAATTCTTAGAAATTCTAGCAAGGGTATGCAGAGTGTTGATCCTCAGTGTGGGATTTATTTGAACCAAATTCAAATACAGAATTGATTTTTCTTTCTGGTTGTTTTTCTGAAACATATATTATCACTTTGTTTAGTTAAAATTACTTATGACACTTCAGTTTCTGAAATGTTAATATACCCGAACCAAGTTTCAGAAAACTATTGATTGTTTTCTCTGATGTTTAAAAGTAACCAAACAACAGCTACAATAACAAAACACTGAATCGTTTCACATAGGAAATGAAAAGGAATTTTTTTAATAATTTGCATGTTAATTATGACACATTGCCCCCTGGAGTCTACACTAAGAAGTCAAGAAGAATGGACTCCTTACATTCACTTGAATAAGATGGCCAGGGCAACAGGGCGGCAGGGAGTCTGATGAGAAACTGGTAATTATTACCCAAGAGGCGAAAAAAATGGTGAGATTTTTCTTGAGTTTAAGTGTTGTGACTATTGCAAATATGAAATAGCAATGTGGTTCCTGCCACATATTGCTTCATGCTCACTGTCAATAGAGCTCCATATTGGTTCATTTGCCAGGTTAAGACTGGCAAAATGGCTAAAACACAGCAAAAGATGCTCCTCTGGAGTTGCTAGAAACTAGAATGATATCACTGCCATAGAGTGCCACTCTGTCAAACTGTGCTTGCAAAACAAGGGGGCAGCAAAGAGTTCAGCTGTTGGGATAAAAACTCACTCTTTGATAAAAACTGTTGGGAAAACTGGAAGTTCGTATGGAAGAAATTTGGATTAGACCAACATCTCACACCCTATACCAAGATAAGGTCAAAATGGATACAGGATATGGACATAAAAAACAATATTATAAGCAAACTAGATCTATGGAAAGGGAAGCAGTTTATGACCAAGGAAGAGATGGAGAACATCATTAAAAACAAACTAGATTATATTAAATTAAAAAGCTTTTGCACAGACAACACCACTGTAACCAAGATCAAAAGAAATGTAGTAAATTGGGAAACAATTTTTACAGCTAGTATTTCTGACAAAGGACTCATTTCTAAAATATACAAAGAACTGAGTCAAATTTTCAAAAAGAAACAAGCCATCCCCCAATTCACAAATGGTCAAAGGATATGCAAAGGAAATTTATAGCTGAAGAAATCAAAGTGATCAATAGTCATTAAAAATTGTTCTAAATCATTACATATTAGATAAATTGGAGCATCTCTAACATACGACCTTACACCTCTCAGACTGGCCAATATGACCAGAAAAGACAATGATCAATGTTGGATGGTATGTGGGAAATCTGAGATACTAATGCATTGTTGGTAGAACTGAAAAACTCATTTAACCTTTCTGAAGAGCAATTTGGAATTATGCCCAAAGGGCAATAAAAATGTGCATACCCTTTGATCCAGGAATACCACTACTGGGTCTATATGCCTTGAAGAGATTATGAAAAAGGGTAAAAACATCACTTATACAAAAATATTCACAGC
Source organism: Macrotis lagotis (assembly GCF_037893015.1). Taxonomy (NCBI): domain Eukaryota; kingdom Metazoa; phylum Chordata; class Mammalia; order Peramelemorphia; family Peramelidae; genus Macrotis; species Macrotis lagotis. Next base: position 625,063,114 of record NC_133658.1, read on the forward strand.
AGCCTTGTTTGTGGTGACAAAGAATTGGAAATTAAGTAAATGCCCTTTAATTGGGGAATGGCTTAACAAACTGTGGTATACGTATGTCATGGAGCACCATTGTTTTATTAGAAACCAGGAGGGATGGAAATAGATGAAATCCTGGAAGGAATTGCATGAACTGATGCTGAGTGAGATGAGCAGAACCAGGAAAACATTGTAGATCCTAACAGCAAAATAGGGGTGATGGACAACCTTGATGGACTTGTTCATTCCATCAGTGCAATAATCAAGGATGATTTGGGGTTATCTGTGATGGAGAATACCATCTGTATTCAGAGAAAGAATCATGGAGTTTGAACAAAGACCAAAGACTTTTACCTTTAATTTAGGAAAAAAACTGTTATCTTATTATGTAATTCTGCTATCTCTTATACTTTATTTTTCTTCCTTAAGGATATTTCTCTCTCATCACATTCAACTTAGATCAATGTATACCATGGAAACAACGTAAAGACTAACAGACTGTTTTCTGGTGGAGGGGGGAAGGAAGATTAGAGGGAAAATGTGAAATACAAAATAAATAGAATCTAAAAAAAAGAATGTAGGTGCAAAATAAAACCTGAAAACTATGTTATTACAATAAAATTGTTAATTAAAAAAAGGGGGCAAGCCAGAGGAGAAACACTTAGGACAGAGCATGAAGTGTCACATTCCAAACTGAGCTCAAGATCCACATAAAGAGCAAAGAATATCTACCTTTAGATAATACATACATAACATTAGATGCTGCACTAGTGGAGTATCCAGAGATCATTTAGTCCTATCTCCTCATTTTACCTTTAAGGAAACAACTAGGGAAGTTAAGTTAAAAATTTTGGGGTTAAGGGGCAGCTAGGTGTTGCAGTGGATAGAGCACTGACCCTGGAATCAGGAGGACCTGAGTTCAAATACGGCCTCATCTCTTAATATTTACTTAACTGGGTGACCTTGGGCAAGTTACTTACTTAATTCCACAATTTTGGGGAAAACAAACAAACAACAAACTTAAGGGTTAAAACTTAAATCTGACATTTTATGGGTAGGAGGAATCAGATATGGGATTTGAACTCAAACCTGAGTCAGAGATTTCTAGCATTTCTTTTTCTTCCCTTCATGAAAGAGGTTCCATTGCAGGAGGGTTTTGAGAATTATCTGTTCCGATGTTGTATCCTCTTCACAACCGGAGAGATGAAAAATTTTGTACTAGGAGAGTTAAACACTCTGCTTTGGAATTCCTGCTGAAGAACTAAGTTGCCATGATTGATAAGTGATCAATGCAAAGTCATATAGTCCCCAATCTAAATGGTTCCAGAACCATTCATAGTCCACACAATTATTTACTCTTGCCATCTGTCCTGCCTCTGGGTACACACACATACATACCCATGCACACACATACACACACACACAAACATGCATACACACAAATACATACACTTCTGTTAGGAATGGTTTTAAATTTATTTGCTCTATGACTGTACTTGCTACCCCTTTTGGGTTTATGGGCTGATCAGGGAGGACTAACACCTTCGGTGGGAGTGTTGCCAAAGGCTTCTTAAGAATGCTCACTCAACTTGGTTGTCCACTTCGCCTCCAGCTTTCAAGAAGATGCACAGAGGCCACACAGCAGTGAAACCATCTTGGCAGATGGGCTAAGCTGGGGTGAGGGTGACCCAGATGCTTCCAACTCATTGTTGAGTATAAGAGCCACAAAGGCACTGAGGCTGATGCTGTAGAGCACTTAGTTGGTCAGACATGGTAGACACCAAGATCATCCACTGCATCCCAGGTTATTGCCAATTATCCTGACCTTTGCCAACCTCAACTTTGATGACTGGAAGAGAGTGAGGTTGATGACTTTGTGCATCACCCTGCAATATCATTGATCCTCTTTGGAAAAGAAGGACTATTCCTTTGACTTCCTATTTCACAAAACCCTTCCTTGGTAACTGCTATCCTGCATATATTTGTTTCTTGTATGAGAAAACAAATTTCATGAGGGCAAGAATAATCTCACTTTTGTATTAGTAGCCATAGTACTTAGCAGGATACCTGAAACATAGAACATGTTTAATCAAGACTTTCATTAATTTGTATTCTTACTCTGGGGAGAAGGGCCATTCCAAGAAATGGACTAAATTTCTGCCCCCAGGCATAATGAATGGAATTCAATGCTGCATGAGCCTGACCCAAAGAGAATGAATCAGGTTTCTCTAATTATGTCTTGACCCCTTATTCTTTGAATAAGAAAGATACCAGGTATAGAAATATAATTTTTTTTCTTTATTACAAAAGAAATGTTTAAAAGCCAAAAGACTTATACATGTGTGTTGAAAGATAAAATAACAACCTATCACATATATTCTTGCAAAAGATAGAACTAAAGAATAAGTATTATTTTGCCTCTGGAGACACAACATCTATGTAATTCAAAAGGCTAGATCTCCTATTAGGTCATGGGATCCCTTGAATATTCTAGTCCTTTTTTTTCTTGGAAGTTTGAGTGTCCTGCCCCAGGTCCTACAGCTAAGTAAATAGTAAGTGTCTGAAATCGGATTTGAACTCAGGTCCTACTCCAGGGCTGATGCCCTATCCATTGTGCCACCTAGCCACCCCTTTCTGAGTCTTTTTTGATGCCGTTTTACTGGCAACTGCTCCAGGATGTGGTACATCTTTGCCTAACAGAAATGATGGAGTTATGAGAAGTACCTTCCAGTGGACTGCCAGCACTAACAGGCATTAAGAATGACAAGTGTAAAGTGCTTCCCTCTTTATAAATGTAAAGTGCATCATCTCTTTGGCAAAGATGCTAGAAATCCAATGCACTGACTGTGATCTCACAAAGAAGCCACTTTGAAACATTCCAGAAGTCACTTTTGCTTCACTCTTAATAGCCCCAAAAGTGAGCAATCTTCATGTTTCTGTCACCAGTTCTCTTTGACATAGTCCCCTGTCACTCAGATCAATAAATCATTCCTTTGTTGTCCCCAAATGTTAGGGTATGCCCTTCCCCAAGGGGACAGTTCCATTATCCTCAGCAAAGCAAACTACATATCTCTCAATATGAGAACAATGACAGTATGCCTGGCTGCATTATCTATTTAGACATTCAATCATTCATTCACCTATTCATTCATTTTTGCTCAATTGTTCATTCATTCATTCTTATATCATTATTAACAATAATGTTTATTCTTTTTTTCTTTTTTTTACAGAGCTGTTGACTGACATAAGGAAGTCCTGGTAAAGAAACTCACTCTGCTAAAATGCCAACATAGAAAGTTATTGTGTTTTCCAGTATACTGAGACTTTTGGGGACTTGCTTAGAGCTGTAAGATAATCTACAGAACTTGAATATGAGTTTCCTTTATTCAAAATCTCAATATCTATAATTTATCATACTTCCTCTCTCCATTGATATTAGCATTCTCCATGGATAATAATATGATGTCACCTTGGAGTTTGCTAAGTATAAAATCAAATTTAGCCTAGTGAGCAGAAACTGGTGGGAGAGGCAGGAGATCTAGATTCTAGCTTCATTCTTCCATTGACTTTCTCTGGGTCTTGACCAAGTTCCTTAACCTCTGTCAAGGGTCTCAATCACCTCATATAATGAAGAGACAGCTAAGTTCTTTCTTAGCTCTATGATCTAGTAGACTCTGTACACCAAACCCTGGAGGAAGTATACTAAAGGGATTTCTAAAGGTAAAAGCTGGAGAAGCAAAGGGAGAGGACAGAAAATTCTTTATGGACATGAAGAGGTTCAAATTCTTTCACAGTGATGCACAGATATCCATATTACTGTCTTCTGCGAAGCAGCATCAGCATGGATTATAGCTCTGGGGACTATATATATATATATATATATACATATATATATATATGTATATATATATATATATATTTATATATATATATTAATGAAAGCACATGAGGCCATGACAAGAGGCCCTGACAGTCATTCCTAGAGCACCACATGCTGGGGAAAGAGCCTTGGGCCATGCCTGTGTCAGTCCTTTCACAGTGAACCAGGAGTCAACTGTGCCAGGTATAACCTTTTCATTAGTAATATAATAGAGAACACCACAGATTTCAGAACTCAGGTATCCTATTAGGTTCAAAGATTTCAAGCTGTAAGAGTCATCTATTCCAACCTTCTCATTTCATAAATGATCCTGAGACCCAGGATTTCCATTGACTTGTTCTAAATTGGAGAGTCAGGATTTGAATTCATCTCCTGAATTCAGGCCCAGCCTCAGAGGAATGACATCACAATTGGGACACTAAAAGGCTCATGCCACATGCTTCCATTCTCTTGTCATAGCAATGGTGGAATATAAACAATAAGACATATATAATCAAATATGGTTAATATGTTGATTTTTTTTGTTTAATTGTATTTGCTCAGTTCATGTCATTAACTCTAGATGGTTTCCTCAAGGGCTTTAGTGACAAAGAGGAAAAGAAATAAATGAAAGGATTGTATTTATGGAAAAGAGAGAAATCACTGGGTATTGAAAGTAAGATATAAAATCAAATATTGATAAAGCATCAAAAATATTATCTTATTTTATCCTCACAATAGCCTTTTGAAGTAGGTAAACAAAGATAGTTTTCCAGGGATAGGAGACCCATTAAAAAGTCACAGATTCAGGATATGGGGTGTGATGGACAAGACCCAGAAAGAAAGCCACTGTGTGTATAGACATATATATATATATATATATATATATATATATATATATATATATATATATACAGAGAGAGAGAGAGAGAGAGAGAGAGAGAGAGAGAGAGAGAGAGAGAGTCAAACAGACACAGACATATAGACACAATATGAGAGAGACAGAAATACACAGAAAGGGACAGAGTAACAGAGATAGACAAAGAGACAGAGACAGAGAGAGAGTTAGAGAAAGACAGACACAAGCACAGAAAGAGATGGATATTGACAGACAGATAAATACAAGACACAGAGATAAAGCCACACAGAGAGATAGAGATACACAGAGAGGGTCAGAGAGCTAGAGGCAGAGATATAGAGACAAAGAGAATCCAAGGACAAAGCCTTGGTAGATACTTATGGCGAATGAGTCTGACAGATGATGGTTGAAGACGTAACAAAAGAGTGATCAGATATATGAAGGAAAAAATACAACAGTGATCAATATTCTAAAAAAATTAGTGAGAAGAAAGTATTCAGCAAGAGAGAGTGATGAACAGTGTTGAAGGCTACAAAGAGGTCAAGAAGGATGAACTGTGAAAAAAAGGTTATTATAGTTAGTTGTAGTTTGAGTTGAATAATCAGATTTGGAAATATATTATATGGATGTTAAAAGAGATCGAGAAAGTGAAGGAAATCAATGTAGACCTTTAAGAAGTTTAACCACATATAAAAAGGGGAGATATAAGACTATAGAGATAGGAGGTTGTCAGATACAGTAAAGTTGTTTTTTAATTTTTTAATTTTTTTAATATTGTCAAAATTTCAGTTATCATGGAAGCAAATAATAGAGATTAAATAACAGTGGCAAATTGTAGATCATAGAGTCAGGATGAAATGGTTTGAAGAATAGATATAAAAATGGTTTGCAACGGCAGAAATAAAAGGTGTTTCCAGATACCAGGGTGAAGGAAGATAGTGGAAGAACACATCTGGATAAGGAACAATGAGATGGAGAAAGAATTAGTAGTGAATGGACTCGGATATTTTTTCTCATGAAGCTGAGAGAGTGAGTTAGGTCTTTAAAGTTGAAGAAGGGATGAATATGGACTTCCAGTAGTACAGGCAAGATGGTAAAGGACAGAAAGCAGTCAGCCAAGTACTCTCAACACTTCCTGACAAGCAACTATACAATCAAAATGAATTCTGGAGGGGTAGAGCCACCAAATCATTGGAATGAAATATTGTTCTAGTCTTAAGTTTAAGGGTTTGTAAGGAGAGAATAAATCCTAATTGGCAACTCCATTGCATATATACATGTCTAAATCATAGTTCAAGGGCAAAGGTTAGGACTTTTGATCAGAGGGAGTAGGAGTCCTAAGTAGAATTATCACTTTTAATCACAAGAGTTCAGGGAATCTAAGATTTGGCTTCCATCCCAGGGGATCATGGTCCTTTCCTAGATAAGGATTAAAGTCAGATTATTAGAAGTGACTTTGTTCAATTATAAACCAGTAAAATTGATCAAGTAAAATGGATGAATGTTAACAAAAATATTTTGAGAGAAGAGTAAATAGAATACTTGACTAACTCTAATTTATTAATTTCTTTTTTTCTCATTATTAAAATGGTCTTGTAAAATTAAACATAATTCCCCACAAAGATAGAGACACCTCAAGAAAAATAAAGTGAGGGGAAAAATGTGCAGACTAATCCTATTTTATAAAAATAAATTGAACAAATTATAAATTAACTCCCTAAATAAAAGTCCCCAGGACAACATGGATTTGCAATTGAATTCTACCAACACTTAAGGAATAGTTACTCACAAGACTGTAAAAATTATTTCAAAAATTAAGTAAACAAGGTGTCTCACCAAATTCTTTGTTTAACCAAATAGAAATACATTTTATTTATTTTTCATAATACTACAATAGTCTTGTTGCAAAAGTAAACATAATTACCCCTCCCCCCACAAAGATAAACTTCAAGAAAATAGAGAGAAAAATAAGTGAACTTAAGTCTGTCTTCAAATACCATCAGCTTGTCTCTAATTTAGATTAGATTCTTTATCACAAATCTATCAGTTTTTTTCCCATAGTTGCTATTGCTAACTCTATTTTCCTCCATTTTATTCCTCTCTACCCCCATTTATTCTATTCTCTCTCTCTTCATTCTGTCCTCCTCAAATATGTGTTGTTTCTGACTACTCTCTCCCATGATCTTCCCTCTCTTCTGTCATGTATACCCCATCCTGTCCTCCCACTGTCCCCTTTCTCCTATTGCTTTCCTCGCCTTTTTTTTTGTCTGGGGTAAGATATATTTCTATACCCTATTGAGTGTGTATGTTATTTCCTCTCTGAGCCACTTCAGATGAGAATGGAGGCTCATTCATTCTCCCTCACCTTCCCCTTTCCACTCCATTGCAAAAACTTTTCCCTGTCTCTTTTAAGTGAAATTTCTTAGCTCATTCCAACTCTCTTTTTCCTTCCTCCCAGAAGATTCATATGAGTTATCAGCATCATCATCCCATGCAGGAATACAAGCAGTTCATTATTAAATCCCTCATAATTCTCCTTTCTCGTCCACCCTCTCTACACTTCACCTGATTTCTGGACTTAAAGATCAAACTTTCTGTTCAACTTTGATGATTTCCACAGGAAAGTTTGAGTCTCCTGTTTCATTGAAAATATGTCTTTTTGTCTGAAAGAGGATGTTCAGTTTTGCTGGGAAGTTGATTCTTAGTTGTAATTCAAGCTCTTTTGCCTTCCAGAATATTATATTCCAAGTCTTCCTAGCCCTTAATGTAGATGCTGCTAAATCCTATGCAATCCTGACTATAGCTCCACAATATTTAAATTGTTTCTTTCTGGCTGCTTATAATATTTTCTCCTTGAATTGGGAGTTTTGGAATTTGGTTGTAACATTCTTAGGAGTTTTTATTTGGGGATCTCTTTCAGGAGGTGTTGGTAGATTCCCTCAATTTGTATCTTATCCTCTGCTTCTAGGAGAGGACTGTCCAAAATGGAGCCCATGGGTCACAGGTAGCACCCAGTACAATTTTATGTGGTCCACTGTGCATCTACTAAATGCTTCAGTAAATGAAACTGAGCTACTATAGAGCTCTTACTAAAATGGCAAACCAAAATATATAATATTTCAATTAAAAAAAAGCTTTTTGAAAGTAAGGATGGAAAGCTCTGTTCTAGGTTGTCAAGGAAATTTTCCTGGAGAATTTCTTGAAAAATGAAGTCTAGGCTCTTTTTCTGGTCATACTTTCAGATAGCCCAATAAATTTTAAGGTATCTCTTCTAGATCTATTTTCAAGGTCAGCTGTTTTTCCAATGATTTATTTGATATTTTTTTTCTAGTTTTCTTTCTTTCTTATTGTTTTATTGTTTTTTGAGTTCTCACAAAGTCATCACCTTCCCTTAGCTCCATAATACATTGGAAGTGATTGTTTTTTTTCACAGAGCTTTTTATATCTCCTTTTCTATTGGGCCAATTCTGCTTTTTAAGGCATTCTTCTCCTCATATGCCTTTTGGACTACTTTTTCCCATTTGACCTAAACTGGATTTTAACTGGTTACTTTCTTTACTATTTTTTTTGTATCTCTTTCACCAAGCTGCTGACTTAGTTTTCATGATTTTCCTGAATCACTCTCATTTCTCTTCCCAATTTTTCAAAATCTTTGTTAAGCTCTTCCATAATCTAAGACCAATTCCTATTTTTCTTGGAGGCTTTGTTTTAACTTTGTCCTCTTCTGAGTGAGTATTTTGATCCTCCATGAGACCAAAGTAATTGTCTATAGTCTGATTCCCTTTTTGTGTGTTGTTTGCTTATTTGCCCAGACTAGTTAAGGTGGAACTCTATTTCCAGGGTGGAGGATGTACTTTCCCAAGCTTTTGAGAGTTTTTGAGACATCTCCCCAGGGATTTTAAATCCTTCAGAATCTTATGAGAAGTTCTGACTGCTCTCCAGGCCTGTGCTTTCTTCTGTGGATGACCATGGGCACTCCCCTCTGCCCTGGAGCTGTGAGGAGGATCCCAGGCTTCTGAGGATGGGCAAAGCAGCAGATTCCTGTCCTGGGGATAGAGGAGAGACCTCTGCAGTCTCCCCTGATCCCCTTATTATCTTTGGATGAGGGTTCTGGAAGCAACTGCTGGGTGACTCCACAGGTACCCGGGATCAGGACTTGAATTGGCCCTGGCTCCATGCTCACTCTGGTGTGGCAGAGTTTTCCTGCTGACCTTCCAAGTTGTCCTTGCCAATTCCTGGACTGAAAGTCAGAAACCTCCTTGCTGCACTCAAGTGCCCCCATGGACCCAGGCACCCCAAAAGCTGTTCCTGGTTGAGTGGAGCTTATTCCCCTCAGCATAACATGACCTGGGCTGCAATGGGGCCCTTTCTAACCCTAGTGGAACAAACCCTTTCTGCAGATCTTCCAAAGTTGTCTTGGGTCAGAAAACTGTTTTTATAACTCTAGAATTTTTTAGAGTCATAATATGAAGGGATTTGGAGAGGTCTAGAGGAGAATTTTTGGAAATTTCTGTTTTCACTCCATAATCTTGTTTCTGCCTTACCAAATTCTTTTTGTGAATAAATCTGATTTTGGTACCTGAATCAAGGAGAGTAAAAACAGAGAAAGGAAACTATATTTCAATTTCCCTAATAAATGTGGATAAAAAAATAAATGAAACACTAGGAAAGAGACTACAGCAATATATCACAAAGCAGGCTGGTTCAATATTTAAAAAAAGAAATCAAAATGATTGATCATACAAATGACAAAAATTTATATGATTATATCAATAAATGAAGAAAAAGCCTTTGACAAAATATAACATCTATTCCAAGATGTTTAGGAATTAATAGAATCTTTCTGAAAATGATAAGTAGCATCTAGCTAAAAACAAGGGCAAATATTAGCTGTAATGGGGTTAAACAATCTTTCTTAATAAGTTCACAGATAATATAAAAATGTTCCTTATCAGTACAATTTTTTAATATTGTTCTAGAAATGCTAATCATAACAGTAAGACAAGAAAAAGCAATTGAAAAAATATATAAATAGGTTAAAAGGAAATAAAACTATCAACTTTACAGATAACATGATAGTATACTTAGAGACCCCTAGAGGATCAAATTAAAAACAAAACAACTGGTTGAAACAAGTAACAACTTAAGGAATGTTGTAGGATATAAAATAAACCCCCATAAAATCACCAGCCCTTATATATACTTACCAACAAAATTCAGCACTTAGAAATTCCATTTAAAATAACTGCAAGCAATATAGAATACCTGGAGGTCTACTTGCCAAGACAAACTAGATGTTATATAAGAACAATGACAAAAACACTTCACAAAAATAAAGACAATTTGAAGCAATTAGAGAAATATTAATTGCTTATAGGCAAATCAACAAATATAATAAAAATGAGAATTCTGCCTAAGGTAATTTACTTATTCAGTGACATTTCAATCAAACTACCAGTGAATTACTTTATAGAACTAAGGGTAACAAAGGAGTGGGTAGGGAGGATAAAGACCTGAGTTCAAATCTGGATTAGACACTCACTAATTAAATGGCCCCAGTGGACAAGTCAATTGACCCCATTTGTCTCAGTTTCCTCTTCTGTAAAATAAGCTAGAAAAAGAAATGGAAACCCATTCTAGTATTTCTAACCAAAGTGAGTCATGAAAAGTAAGGCATGACTGAAAAATAATCAACGACAAGAAAGGCCTAGACCACAATTTCACAGTGTATACCAAGATAAGGTCAAAATTGGTAATTGAATAGAATGATATAAAGTGGTAATCTAAGAAAATTAAGGGAGCATGGAAAAATCTATGGATTTTCTATGGTTAAGGGATGAATTTATGAGCAAACAATAGAGAAAAATCACAAGAAGCAAAATAGATGATTTTGATTATATAAAATTAAAAAAACTTTTCCCAAACAAAACTAATATAATCAAAATTGAAAGGAAAACAGGAAACTGGGAATCATTATATCATTTCTCTGATAAAGGTTTCATTTCTCAGCTATAAAAAGAACGGAGACAAGTTTATAAAACTAAGAGCCATTCCTCATTGAATAAATGGTCAAAGGATATGAGCAAGAAATCTTCAGAAGAAATCATCAAAACTATTTTTACACAAAGTTCTAAATACTGAGAAGAGGAAAAGCAAATTAAAACAATTTTGAGATACCACTTCTTACCTGTCAAGTTGGTAAATATGAAAAAAAGGAAAATAAAAATTATAGAAAATGTCAGAGAATTGGAACACATATACTATTGATGGAGTTGTAAACTGATTCAACCATTTTGCGGAACATATTAGCAATACTTTTATTAGGTCTGTATCCTTTCCAAAAGGGAAAAGAACCCATTTGTAGAAAAATATTTATAGAAACACTTTTTATGGTGGAAAAGGATTAGAGATTGAGGGGTTGCCCATCAATTGGTTAATAGCTGAACAAATCATGATATGTTATTAAAATGAAATAGTATTGTGCTACAAGAAATGATAAACAGGATGATTTAAAAAAAAACACAAAGAACCATATGAATTCATGCAAAATGAAAGGAACAGAAGCAGAATGCCAAACACTGTATCTGCAATATTTAAATATAATCAACTCTGAAAGACAGCTACAGTGATCAATGCAATGATGCAGGGTAATTCCAGAGAACCTATGATGGAAAATTCTCTCTCCTCCTTATGAGGCAGACCTAGTGAGCTCTGAGTGCATACATTTTTAGCTTTCCTTAATTTTCTTGTTTTATTTTGTTCTATATTTTCTCTTGCAACCAGCTAATATGGGATTATGTTTTGCTTGACTTTATATGTTTATTCAATATGAAATTGTTTGCCTTCTAAAGGAGAGGGAAATAGTATGAAGGGAGGATAAAATTGGAACTCAAAATTTTAAAAACCAATATTATTTTTCTCTAACATGAGAAATATTTATTAAGTAAATTTTTTTTTAAAAGAAGAGGTAAAGGGGGCAGCTAGGTGGTGCAGTGGATAGAGCACCAGCCTTGGAGTCAGGAGGACCTGAGTTCAAATCTGACCTCAGACACTTAATAATTACCTAGCAGTGTGGCCTTGGTCAAGCCACTTAACCCCATTGCCTTGCAAAAATTAAAAAAAAAAAAGAGGTGAAAATATGTGTTTGTGATGTGTTTAATTATATTTGCCACTAGAAGACAACACTATCTTTTGGAAGATCCACTAAAATTTATTTGTTAGTTTTTAAACTTCTCTTTGTTAGACATTGTGAATACAACTTTCTCATTCTCCCCCTCTCCAAAATTAAAAAATAATCACACATATAGTAATATATTGCAGAGAAGCATCATGACATTGTGCATATAAAGTTGGTCTTAATGTCAAGAAGATAATAATTTCTGATACTACCTCAGATTCTTACTGTATGACCACATTTATCACGTTAATCTCTCTTACACTTAGTTGTTTTCATCTGTAAAATGAAGATAACAGTAAGAGAAACTGTATAGAGTGGTTCTTTAACTGCTGGCAAACAACTAAGTTATTCTCTGCACAAACCTGAGGAGGTTTCCATTAAATAAGAAAGAAAATACAGATGAAAGAAAATGTGATAAAATAGTTTTAAAAGTACCAAAGTATAATAAGATATTTTTTTAAATCTCACTTTAAATGTATTTTTTCAAAATAGTTCTAATAAATATGTTCAAATTAAGTTTTTAATTGATCTATTCTTATTATTTTTACTACTGCTGCTGCTGCTGCTGCTACTACTCCTACTCCTACTCCTATTCCTATTTCTACTCCTCCTACTACTACCAATAATAGCAAGGAATAAATATTGAAAAAGTCATGCTCCCATCTACCTGAATCTCAGACAAAAGTATGAACCTTCATATTCATACCACAGATCACCTAACTGATCACCACCAGCACCTGGGGACATTTTACTGTAAATCTAATAAAATATTTAAGAATATTATGGGATCATAACTATAAATCTTTTATAATGCTATGTCCATAGGAGCAGAATATTTTTTCTTTGATTGCCAAGGATCTAGCACATGGTTTGAAAAATAACAAGCCAGGGTGGCTAGGTGGTGCAGTGGATAGAGCACCGGCCCTGGAGTTAGGAGTGCCTGAGTTCAAATCCGGCCTCAGACACTTAATAATTACCTAGCTATGTGGCCTTGGTCAAGTCACTTAACCCCATTGCCTTGCAAAAACCTAAAAAAAAAAAAAAGAAAACCAACAAGCCCCTGAAAGGCTATTGTTAACTGATTGGCCTGAAAGGGACCTCAGATTAGATCTAGTCTAACCTTTTCATATTACAAATAAAGAATCTGAAGCCCAAGGAGGTGAAGTGACTTGCCTAAGGTCATAACACAAAAGGTAAGAGTAAAAATGGGATTTGAAGATAAGTTCTCTGATTCTAGGGCTGTGCCACAATGTCATGCTGCTTCCCAAGGTAGCTATAGAAATGCTATATAACTGCATGACTATGTAGTAAATCTTGGAAATAAATTCATGGAGGGCAAGTAGAATACAACCTCATAAAATATGACCATTGCTACCATTTTCAGAGAAAAAAGCATAGGATTTTACTCCTTTAAACTTTATCTTAATAAGCCTTTTCTTTTTTTTTTTTTAATGAGAGTGGAAATTGAAACCCAGAGGAGTCAAATTATCTTTCCAAGGTAACACAGATAATAGAACTGGGATTTAAAGCCTGGGTATGGGATGAACCATTGATCAATTTCAGAAGCATAATTTTTAATGTTGAATTAACAAAATCAAAAATCCATGAATGTGTTTGCATGGAACTATTTTGCTTCCACAGATGGGCATATTGGATATAATTTTTCATATGACTTAGACAATTTTTTTAAAATTCCAAGCATTAGGCACATAGGTGCAAGCTTGATGCCCTTTGCCTTGATTACCATATTGTGCCATCTTTTAAAATGGCAAAATGAAGATCCAAAATACAAGTGAGCACATTTGTTACATGTCAAAGCTACTGCCTTCCATGACAGGAGATGTTACAATCCCCTAGTTAATATAATCAGTGGAGGAAGTCCATGAACAGTTTCAATTGAGATGAAAAGCCATAATGATGATGTTTATAACATCTGTCACATTAGATTTGCTTTCTCTATATATCTCTCTCTAGAATAATAGTGATTTATACAAATTGCTTCCTCTTTCAATTTATATTGGTGTAAAGACAACACCAAATATATGGAGGATTTTATTTGTATCAAATTGGATGTCTGCTTAATTGTATTTGCCAGTAAATGAAAATACTACCCTCTAGCAGATCTGTTTGAATATAATGGTTAATTTATTTGGTGGTTTTATAACTTAAGCTTCTTTTACTTGTTAGACATTGAGAATGCAACTTTTTCTTACTCTCCTTGCTTCTCTAAATAAATATTCACAATACATAAACATATGTTGAAAGAGAACATGGCATAATGGATAGAGAATTGACCAAGAAGAAAGGAAGAACTGAATTCATGCTTCTGACATCAAAACTAAATGAATAGTTAAGTCATTTCACCTCTTCATACTATTAAACTACAAGTGACATTGAGGGTTCCAAGTTTCACTGATAAATGGAATGTCTTTATTACTTTATTGTTATCATATCATACTTGCTTGTGGATAAGGGCAACAGAGACTGAGACAAAACAGATAAAGTGTTGAAATGGAATCACTTGAACCAATTCAAACATTTTCTTTGACATTTGAAAACTAGATAATTATGTGCAGGTCACTAAAGCAAATATTTTTCTTAGGAAGTTGACTCTTCAATATAGATGGATTTTTATTAATTTTGGTGGTAGGAGTTACTATACTAAAGAAATCAGGGATTTAATTATTATGAGGGAGTTCATGTAAACAATGGGGTGGTCAAAGGCAGTTTGAAAAATAAACTCATTCAAGTTTATTCTCAAGAAATGGGTTATCACCCATTCCAAATTCCTGTTCTGTTTCTTCTTTCCAATAAGAAAAATAAAAATTTGTACCCCAAGAAAAATCCATCAGAGAAATGGTAGATTTCAGAGGTAGTTGTGAACACAGATATTTAAGTCTATGCCTATTTACCCTGCTTCCTGTCACTTCCTCATAGAACTCTATTGGCTTCATATGTGATTATATTAAAAAAGGTGATTATAAAAACTAGAAATTTGGGGCGACTTGGTGGAGAAGTGAATAGAGCACAGGAGGACCCGAGTTCAAATCTAGCCTCAAACATTTACTATCTGTGTGACCCTGGGCAAATCACTTAACTACTATTACCTCCCCTAAAACAAGCAAAATCTTTTTTTTTTTAGGTTTTTGCAAGGCAAATGGAGTTAAGTGGCTTGCCCAAGGCCACACAGCTAGATAATTATTAAGTGTCTGAGACCAGATTTGAACCCAGGTACTCCTGACTCCAAGGCCCATGTTTTATCCACTATACCACCTAGATGCCCCAACAAACAAAATCTTAAAAAAATAAAAACTCAATTTCTCTCAGAAGTAAGAATGCTTTTGCATTGTTTATTTCTAAATTATTATTATTCTTTTTACCACATGTTTGTGGGAAGAGAAGAAACAATAATCTTTGATGGATAAATGTATTCAGATCATGTTCATTTCAGCACAACTTCAGAGAAATTGTTATTACCTGGCAAAATGAATTTAAATGCATAAAATTCCTAACCACCCCCGAGGTCCTTTCACACAGATGTATTGGTCACAGTTCCTTGAGTAATCCTACAGACATTGCTGCTGGTGGTAGTGGCAGTGACAGATTGTTTATTGTCTTTTTGATACACCTGATTGAGTAAGATCTTACTTTAGAAGATACAATGGAAAGTTTCTCTGCCAATGTTATGTACCCTTTGCCATTAATTCCCTTACCTGGTGTTTTTTGGTGTTTTTTATTCTCTTACCTTTGCTAAACTTCTCAGTATGAGCAGTCATGAAGGAACATAGGACAAAAGACCATTACCTCAATTTATTATAAATATGTTTGAAATGAAGTAAGTTTAGTGGATAGTGAGCTGGTCAGCATCAGGAAGACTCATCTTCAAGGGTTATCACTGTTACAAAACTAGTTGGATAATTGAGTAAGTTAATCTCTTAGGATCTCAAGCAATTCTCTGAAACTTAAATTGAAGAGGAGTTGCCAACCTGAATTGGAAGAGGATGATCCTCAACAAGTTTTACTTATATCAATGAATTTACAGGATCCAGCTTAGAAAAGGGGAACCCATAGATTGTCAGTTGCCTTTTTGTTCAACTAATTTTTTTATAAAGGCACAAATCGAAATTTTGAGTCATTTTTCAGGATTTAGAAGAAAGAATTCTTTTGCCACCTGTCAGAATATTTTTTATTTATTTGAAAACATACAACTATCAAAAAAGTCATTGTTTTAGAGACTTTGCTACATAGGATGCTTGAAAGAACATTAGGAAGGTTGTTGGGATCACTGAGAGCTTTCTCAGGACAGATGGTTGGCATAGGTGCCTGACCAGTATTGGAATCAGTCAATGGTGAAGTAATAAGGGTTTTTTCCCATGTTGTTGACATGCATGGATCCATTTTATCCCTTACATTTTTCCACTGAAGGAAAGGAAAAGCTATTCTAGTCCTCTACAACCACTGATCTCAAAATAAGGAAAAGTAAGAGTCTTAATTTATTTGGCAGACTAAATGTCTAAATAAATAAGACACAAGGATTCATTATAGTCCAAGTATCTGAGATCTATTTCATTTCACCCTACTGTAGTACCATTCTTTCTTCTTCCTTGTTAGACCTTTTACACAACTAGGGAAGAGGAAAGAACTCAATTGTTCTTTTTCCTTCAACTTCTTCATAAATAAGGTTAACATAGCCTAATCTAAAAGAGAAATCAAGAAACACTATACGTATGTATGTCTAGAAACAAGCTTGAGGTCAATTCTGGGGGAGGCAGAGAGTCTAGCAAAGTCAGAGCCCTCATGTACTGGTTCAGCAACAAAGTTTGCTCTGCTGCCCTGGATTTTGGAACTTGATTCAATATTCCCATAGGAATAATAGAGAGGAGAGATAACAAGAAAAGGAAAGTATTCAGATAAATTTCCCTCCTAATTGAGTATGGTCATGTTTAAATTTGAATTAATTCTAAAGGACCATATCATAAAATCTTATTAATAAACATTTTACATATAATTGCTAAAAATGGTCACGTGGTCAACATACTACCATGGAAGAAAAGTCCAAAATCGCCATCTAGTGTCCAAACCACGTGCATTGTCTGTTTGTTTGGGGGGTTTTGTTTTTTTGGTTTTTTGGTTTTTTTGATGAAAAAGTGGAAATACACACTCCATCTAGTGGTTCAAGAGAGACAATGTTCTTATGTTATCTGGGAATTAAACAAATGCTTTGCCAATCTATAATTACAATCTATAATCTTAAACCCGAGAGTTTTAGAATATAGCACACTAGTAGTTAATCATAGATCACAGTTTTAGAACTTTGCAGAATATAAATAAAGCATTATAGATCAAGAAGGGAGCTCAAAGGCTATCTAGCCCAATGCTTTTATTTTGCAGTTAAGAGAGCTTAAGACTAGGGAAATTTACTTGGCAAGATCACATAAGCAGTAACATCAAAAATAGAATTTGGACCTATTAGCCCAAGTATTTTGACTTCTGGGCCAATGTTTTTTCTACTATATCACAAATGCTCCTGAGCTAATGTGATAAAAAGAGATGTATTTATATTATGTGATGGATAAATTACAATTTGTATTATCATCCCAAATAGACTATGAACTCTTGGAGGTCAAGGACTTTCCTTTATAGTGGTTTGTTTCTCTTTCAGTTATTTTCTCAGTACAATACACATGGCAATGTCTCAGTCTTATTGAATATAGGAACTAACACCCTAAAAGGTATAGCAATCCAAAAACAAAAAACAACAAAAAAAAAGAAAAATAAATTTGTTTATGGAACCTCTTCATTTTTGTTTCAGGTTCTCTTTGCTATAGCATCTTCCTTTTGCATTAAACCCACTGCCTTTTGTAAAATCTTCTATGCCTGGAACCTTCCATGATAGAAAATTTCCATCCTCCATACACATTTTGTATTTGGCTCTTCTCTGGCTGGAATTGTACAGATGATAAACCAATCAGGAGGAGCTGAAAAAGAGACTCATTTCTAATAAATCCACTGATCATTTTCAGTACTCCTAAGCTGTGGTTACAGTGGACATAAAAGGTCCATCCATCTAACCGAGTGAAAACTGAGACCCTTGAGAATATCCTGTTCTTCCTACCCCATCCTCAATATGATAGAACTTTAACCACATACCTGGTTGTATCCTATCCCTGAACTCCTCTTGTCCCTTCTTGGTAATTGTTGCCTTCATTTTGGGTAAGAGTCTTATCCTAAAATCTTTCTAGTTTTTGCTCATAACTTATGGGATTATCAGACTTGGATATCCCTCCTTAAGCTCTTCCTTTAAATTGCTAAATAAAGATCTATTCTTTTCAGTATAAAATAGATAGTTTAATCATCCTGCAAAGCTCCCTTTAAGTCTCAAATGAAATGATACAGTTGGTGGTAAATATAAGGAGAAGATATAAACATGAAAGTTATAAACATGAATAGAACTGAGACAAATCATTGTTGCTTAACTCATTTCTTTTGTCTGGGACTTTTCTGGTCAGGTGACTTAATCACCTCTAATAATTCCCTCAGTTTGACATTATCTTCATTTCACAGATAAGTCATTTTAATACTCTCTTCTGAATATTATTGGTCTCATTATTTAAAATCAGTACTCAAAGTTTTGACATGCTTTCTAAATTTGATCCTTTGGCATTTTCTTCAGTGATTTCATTTACCTGACACAAAGAATGCCCATGTGCACTGTTCTAGATTATAATGTACTGTTAATCACAGAACATAGCTTTAGAAGTGAAACAAATGGCAGCAGTCATCAGTTCAAATCCCTCACTTTCCAAAAGAGGAAATTTAGCCTTGTCCAAGGTCTATCACAAGAACTATCAAAAATGGGATTGGAATTCACTTCTTTGTAATTTTAAATCAAGGACTCTTTCTAGTACACCAGTTCCAAGCACTGAGGGATTGTTATCTGGTAGGCATAAAATTTTATGATAGATTCATTTTACTTTTTCCAGCTCATTATTATTAATTCTTTTTTTTTAAAATAAAACACTCATATTGGTATAAAATCAATTTTATAAAAAAATCATTAATTATGGAAGATTTGAAGCCCTTCAATTATCAATAAAGAAGTTATTAAAACAATGATGATGATTAACTATTATTGAACCTAAATATGTTTTGAAATCTACAAGAGGAATAGTAGCACACTCTGCATGCACGTGGAGTACAAGAGGTGTGGCATCTGAAGAATTATTTTCAAGACTACCTTATGAACTATTGGGTTCTTTGCTTTTCTTGTTCCCCTTCCGTATTTTTAAAGTGGATGACATTTACTGTTACAGTATCTTCAATTCTGAATATGCCCTTCTTTTCTTGCATTGAGTCATCCTTAATAGCAAAGATTTAAAACAACAAAAACCAACAAGTTCCATAAACCACCCTACACAAAATTAGTATCTAATGGTATATGTAAGCACACTTCACCAATGAAAAGATAACACTTTTTTTCTCATCTATTTTCTGGGTCCCAGTTTTGTCATTATAGTCACATATCCTTAAGGTTTGCTTAATTGTGTTCATAACTGATTTTTAGTTTTAATTTTAATTTTATTTTATTCTGATTTTAAGAAATTAAGCAGTAATTTCAATACCATGGTAGATTGAGGGGAAAAAACTGTACAGAAAACTACAGAGCTAATATGTATAGCTTGTTATTGTAAAGAAATCTCCCCCCAAATGAAGAAGGGTCCTCCCTGAGTTTTGATCTGTTGAAAATAAATGCGTTAACCCTTTCAAAGTTTGTCCTATAAAGGGACAAAGGTTACAGGAGGTTTTGGCCTTAAGAAATAGCAAAGAAGAATTGTGTTAACAAGAACTTTTTTTGATATTTCTCTAAGTTACAAACTTCAACAGTATGCATTGGTGGGGAGGGGAGGTGTTCTAGATTACAGAGCATCACCTGAGGCTTGTCCAATCAAAGAATTGTGGTCACCCTCTCCCCCAGCTCAGGATGGGGTGGAGGCAAGGCAAAAAAAGAGACAAGAACACAGGAAGGAATAGGGGGATATATCAGGCATTTCAGTAAGAGGAGAGTCTTATCCTAAAAGACCTTCAAAGCAACATTGATAGGCTCTTGATGGGATTGAGAAGCAAATCTATGATATGTTATAATTGAGGGAGTTCTCTCTAAGCACCCTGTTTAATTTCTAAATTGACACAATTAAAGATGACCTCACCCAAATTCTGCTCACCCAACCTTATTCTAAAAAATCAGAGAAATAATTGCATGCATACACACACACACACACACACAAACATACACACACACACGCACACACACACACAAACACACACCGCTATTTAGCACTGTTTACACTCTTTTAAATTTATGAGATTGTCAGCAACTTTCTTTTATTTTCCTTTTTTTCTTCCCCCTGCCAGAGATACCTAGGCACAATTAGACATATACATATATTTATATCTATATTTATATTTATATTATGTCTATTCTAACATGTGCATATATGTTTATCATATATATCTATATATGCTTCTATTCATCAGTTACTTTTTCTATTTATCTTACTTTCATATTCTCTTTGTAATTAAGTTGGAAATTTATAATAGTCAAAAAGACTTAGTCTCTCAAAATTGTTCTTAAAACAATATTTCATTTACATTGAAGTGGTTGCTTAGTTTTCCTAGTTCAAGTAACATTACTCCTTAATCATTCATATGTCTCCCCATGTTTCTCTGAATATCTCTTATTATCACTAATAAGACCCAAATGCTTGTTTCTAAAACTGTAAAAAATCTCTGGAGACATTTCCTGAGATAAGAAAACTGAAATTCAGTGGAAAAAATAAATTGCCCAAGAGCACAGAGAGAATAAGTGGCACAAATAAGATCTGAAACCACATCTTTTCTATCATTTTCGTACATGTCATTGTTTTGTTTTTTGTTTGATTTTTTAATTTTTTATCACCCATCAATAGGCTTTGTTTCTAGATTTATGCTATTACAAAAGTGTTACTAGAAATGTTTTAGCAAATATTAAAATTTTCTTTCTCTCTTTGAAGTCTTTGAAGTTTATTGTTACTCTTTGTTCATAATTCCAAGTTTCTTTTTATAATATTTGACCCAATCTGCAGATCCATGAAAGGTGCATGTTCCTATCTTTCAGTAATTCTCTACCTTTTCATATCTTTGATAATTTCTTGTGCCCTTTCCTTTTCCTCTTTTCTTTCTTCTTCTGCTTCCTTCTTTCAAGTCCTTTTTTCTTTAAACTTTTTCCTCCTAAATTTCTTTTTTGTTGTTGTCCACAGTTATGATTTCATGGATTTAGAGGAATAACTCATCTATAAATTATAAGGTATAGTTGCCTGGGTCATTGAGCAATCAAGTGGTTTGCCCATAACCATTTAATTTAATTATATTCTCTTCTTCTTCTTTCTTATCTTTTATCCTTCACTTTTGTCTCTTTAAGATGATTCAGTCAGGGGCAGCTAGGTGGTACAGTGGATGGAGCACCCACCCTGGAGTCAGAAGTACCTGAGTTCAAATCTGGCCTCAGACACTTAATAATGACCTAGCTGTGTGACCTTGGGCAAGTCACTTAACCCCATTGCCTAGCCCCCCCCCCCAAAAAAAGATGATTTAGTCAAACCCGTTTATTCATACAAACCAAAACAGTCACCTCTTACTTCAATCAAGCTGGGTAAATAAAAAGCTGTTGTTTTTTTGTCCTTCCTTCTTTGGTAGTCCATGACATCAGGGAGGTGATGCCTAGATATGCAAGTGAGTTGGATTTAAGAGAGAAGTTGCTGTAAAAATTCACCAGCATCACTTTATCCTCAGAGCCATCTGGTTTCAGTGGTACATAGGGATCAGGATGCTTGTAGATGGTCCTGGGTGTAAGACAATCAGGGTTAAGTAACTTGCCCAAGGTCACACAGCTAGCAAAGATGCTGCTGCTGTCAATCCCCTTAGAACAGTTGATTCTAATTGCCCATACTGCCTTTAACTTCTCTCTCCCTTAGCATCTCTAAGTATAGAAATATATCATCAACTTTTTTGTCCCTAAATACTTCTAGGCTTGAGTCAAATCTTGCATGAATTTGTTAGACTTTCTTGAACCCAACATTACACCACACTCTGATATTTTAGCTTTCAGATACTTGCTTCCTTTCATCCTTCCCTCTCTTCTTCCCTCCTTCATTCTTTCATTCCTTCCTTCTTCCCCTCCCTACTTCCTCTCCCCTCCTTTCCCCAAAGGTGTCTTTACCTTTGGGTACTCTATCCAAATTTTTGATATAAATTTTGATTGCTGAAACCTCACTAGATATTTTGGGGTTTAAAGGCTAGATTTCTTTTTAAGGACCACGTCTTAAATCCAAATCACTTTGGTTCTTATTGATTGGCCAAGCATTCCAGTATCTTTGTCAAGAAATTCTCAAATGGAGTCAAGAAGAATTGGACACTTAAATAACAGTAACAAGAAGCTAAAAGTTAAGTGACTTGTCCCTATTATCCAGGAAATGGAAGTCTCAAGACTTGAACTCAATTCTTCCTTATCCTAAGATCCTTCAATTATATCCACTGTCAGGTTGTCTCATATATAATATTATACTATTTTTTTGGTGAAAATCTGCATCTATTCTATTTTCTTCATTTAATCCAAAAAGTTCTTGTTTTTTTACACCATCTGGAGCATTTCAAAAAGTTTTTGAAAGAATGGGTATTTGTTCTTAATTATTATTCTGACTATGCAAAATTTGGCCTATTTCATCTCCCCTACCCATACCCCAAGTTTGGTTTTCCTCCAATTTGGAAACAAAGAGAATCACAATAGAAATTTCCATTTGTTGTGGGTACATTGATTTGTATAATAAAATGACCTTGCCATCATCTAGTCTTCTTCAATAAATCCTGCAGAGGAAATAGTGTCTGAAATTATTTTATGACTTGTTTTGTAACTTCCAAATCCTTTATCAGGTTTTTTAAGATAATTCATGGTTTATTACCTTTGGGTCACTTCCTGACAGCAAATGTGTTTCTTCTGACATAAAATGCCATATAGTCATTTGATGAATATAAAATAGGTGCTTGAACAAAAAGAAATGAAACTCTTGGTTCTGACAGCTTCACTTACTAAAGGGAAAATGGGCAGTGGCGTAAACTGAACTGACAAGGTGATGGTAAACTGTAGGTGGAGGGCTATGTTTCTTTATTAACTTAGCAAAGGGTTGACCCCTCCACCAGACCTGAGTGAGTTTAGCAGTGTATGACAAAGCCCACTTCTTTCCAGCATGCTTTTCCCAGTTAATTCTTTGAAATCTTAGCACTGTAATGTTATCCTGTTTTGACACATGGGACTGGGTAATGTCATGTTATGAAATGCCAAGAATGGTTTTTTAAGGAGGTTTTGTTCTTCTGGTTATATATGGAAAGAAAGGAGAAAAAAGAAAAGAAAAACTCATGATATATCTCAATTTCTGTATGTGTGGGAGTTTGTCAGTCTCCCCCAAAAGACATGCAAGCAAGGCTGTCATTATGCAAACATTAATTATTCATCTTCCTTAGTATTTTCTACACTCAAAGTCCTCATTTAAAATGGCAAGTTTGAAAGTAACACCATTTGGAGCATCCTCATTGTCAAATGGATACATGAACATCTAATTGTCTTTCTTAGAACCGCAGAATGGATTGAAAGCTTAGGATAGAAAATAATCTTCAACCATGGGAAAACTGTGTGCTTGCTGCTAGCAGCAAGGCTCCCAAACTGCTTTTCCTAGAAATAAGGTCTTTTCTGTATTTTACTCCTTTTCCCACTAGAACTGCTTAGAAGCATCTAAAGCAAAAAGGTGCTCTCCATAAAGTAAAGACACTGAATTTCCCTTAGATTTCATAAATCACACAGAAGCTTATTGCTTCCTAAACCTTAATCCTTTGCCAGATCTGCAGAACAATTAGTGACTATTATTTTACAGTACTGTGCAATAGTGTGTCTCCTTAGCCCTGCTGTATTTGCATTTTCTTATCACCTATCACCCTTCACACTCCTACCTACTGCTCTAATCTCTTCCTGGTAGTATCCTTGCTTGAAAGAAATTCTGTGTGGCAGTCATATGTCCCCCCCCCCCCCCGGCCAGCTTTTTTTTTTTTATGTTATACAAGCTCTAGCACCTCTCTCCCTTCTCTGAGTCTGACTTTAAGATCCCTTTCCAGAATCTGACCACGATGAGTAAGACTAGCTTAAGGGACTTTTTTTGTTTTGTTTTGGTTTGTTGGGGGGGATTTTGCAAAGAAATGGAGTTAAATGACTTCCCCAAGGTCACATAGCTATCTAATTATTAAATCTCTGAGGCTGAATTTGAACTCAGGTCCCCCTGACTCCAGGACCAGTGCTATATCCACTTCGCTAACTAGGTACCCCAGGGACTTCTTTTTTCTAAGTTTTGATCTGGGCTGATTTCTCTTAAAGTGTTTGAGTATCATTGGATCAACTCAATCATTTATTCATTCATTTCTGAGAATTTCAAGTCTTACTACTTACTTGGGGACAGTGAAAGTTAAGGTTTTCCCATGACCACACTGCTGGTTAGCTAGTAAGTAGAACTTAAAATGAGGGTTGACTCTAAAGCTAGTCCTTAATCCTCTTTGCTATACTAGGGACCAAGTTGGGACCTAAATATAATGATGAACTGCCTTCTCTCTCAGGAAAGATTTTGGTCTTGAACATGGATTCAGGCTCAATTGGAATGCAATCTTAATAAGCAATTCTAATTGATATCATATATTGCCTATGAGAGGAAGCATGGTAGAATTGGCCTTGGAGTCCAGAAAGGTATGTAGAACATACTATATGATCCTGGAAAGTCACTGATCATCTTGATACCCTAGAAAGTTCTCTAATACTAGAACTACGAAAAAAGTAGAAAGAAATGACTTTTCTAAAACATTGATATCACTTCTGTCTTCAATGAGTGAATGATTAATAGTTAACATCAATAAAGTACTTACTCATGCCAGATACTGTGGTATTTTATAATTATTATCTCACTTTAGCCTCACAACAACCTTGGGATCTAGGTATTATTATTGTTATTTCTATTTTACAGTTGAGGAAACTGAGGCCAATAGAGGTTAAAGTTGTCTCTTTAGTAAGTGAAGCTTACTTCATTTCTTTTTATTCAAGTACCTATTTTATATTCATCAAATGACTATAGCATTTTATATCAAGAGAAACATATTTACTGTCAAGAATTGATACAAAGGCAATAAACCATGAATTATCTTCAAAACCTGGTAAAGGATTTAGAAGCTACAAAACAAGTCATAAAATAATTTCAGACATTATTTCCTCCCCTTAGACATTAGTGGTTAAGCCCAGGGTCACACAGCTAGGAAAGGTGACTGTTTTTGAACTCGGGTCGTTCCTGACTTCAGACTAGTGTTCTAGCTGCCATTTCATTTATTTTATTGAATGAATGAATGAATCTAATAATTGATTCAGTTCAGACCTGTTAATCTATTTGGGGTTATCTTGGCAAAGATGCAGGAGTAGCTTGCTTTTTCATTCTCCAGTTCATTTTATAGATGAGGAAAATGAGACAAACAGGGTTAAGTAACTTGGCCATAGTCACACAGCTAATAAGTACCTGAACAAGATTTGAACTCAAGAAGACATGTCCAGCACTGGACACTGTGCCACATAGCAACCTTGTGATAATAAAAGGTGCTATTTTGCATTATCAGAGGGAGTTCTCACATCTGGGTATTCTTATATAAATAAAAATAAAGGTCCACCCCTTATCCCCTTTAAAGTTTAAAAACAATTTCTAAATCATGGCAATTTTGGCAAATATTGACATCTCCAATGTATATGTAAAGGAAGAATAATGAATTATTTGCCCTTCTTGGAACCCTTAGGAGTTGAAAAGAAGTTCCTCAATCAAACACAGCCAGTCACTAATAAGCAAAAAAAAAATGCAAGAAACATGTTTGTAGACTGTGATGGAATAAGGCCTTTGTACTTCCAGCCTAAGCAACATGGGAGAATTCAGTCTGGGAGGGGGGAAGAAAAGAAAATTCAAGTTTTTTAAAAAAAATTATTGATGAAATAGGAAAGAGTTGTCACAATATTCTTCTTTCAGGCTAACTGTAAATAGTAGTATGAATCGACAGTATGAACTCAGGTCCTCCTGATTCCAGGACCAGTCTTTGCTATAGTAAAAATTGGTAGGACAATGAAAAATAACTTTCAATAGTCTTCATGGGTTGAAAGTTTGAAGGACTTAAGACACTAGTATGATTTTTTTCTTTATATTGGGAGCATAAAATCATTGATGTTACAGTAGTTGAATAATAGAAGGATGGAGCAGCAAAGGGAAAAAAAAGAGGAAAGGAAACAAAGTGAAACCAGCAGTAGCCCATGAAGTATCAACAACAAACTACTAAGGATTTTTAGTATTTTTAAATGATCTTTCAAGAGCCAGTATTAGCCAGCATGTTTGATCTTATTTTTATCAAGAATTTAATTTCAAGAAATATAGAAGATGGGATAAGACAAGATAAAACATTGAAGGACAGAAATCAACAGAATCAATGGAATCCTTAAAGAAAGGGGTGGAGGTGGGATGTCCTAAAAGTGATCACATGAATAACAAACCAGGTAACTAGAAAATAAACTGAGGAATGAATGTATTACAAAAAATTGTTATCAGGACTAAAGAATAATTTGCTCCTATTAATAACTTTATTAGTCTACTAATAGGAGTTTTGTTCTGATCATGTTTAGAATTGTGCCAATGTATGTCAATATAATTATATACCTTTAATATATGCTTATAATTAAATTGCTGGATATATTTGGGCTTTCTGGACTGATGTGTGAGTGACATTTAGGGAGGAATAAGGGAGGAATAGTTATGAATATCATCAGAGTAGAGAAAGAGAGGGATATGCCTTTCTAAATGAAAAGTTCTATATTTCTAGGCAAAATGAGACTGAGCTATATTTTTCACAGTAAACTTATTCCTCTTAGCTGCTGACCAGAGCTAAACAGGAAAATAATGTATTTAGATAAACACAGTTTTCCTCTCTCTTACTCCCGACTTTCAAAAGTTGTGATAGAAGAAAGCCTGAGAAGCAGTAATTGAAAGCTTTTGAACAGGGAAAGAGGCATGATGAAAGCTATGTTTTAAAATTATTAACCTGATGGAGAGGAAACAATGGATTGAAGTAGAGAATTCAAATAGGAAACTACTGAAGTGATCCAAACATGACATAGGTCTACAGTAGATTGCTGTTTGTAGAAATATCTCTTTAGGGATAAAAGTTATATGTGATGATGATGATGTTTATCCTTCATTCTCAAAGACCATAGCATCAGGAAGGTGATGCCATGACAAGCACATGAATTGGATTTAAGTGAGGAGGTCTGTGCCAAGTCACCAGCATCACTTTCTCTTCCAGAAACATCTGGGTCCATGGACGGATATAGACCAGGATGACTGGTGATAGGTCCATATGGGAGGTAATCAGGGTTAAGTGACTTGCCCAGGGTCACACTGTTAACATGTATCAAGTTTCTGAGGCTACATTCAAACTCCTGACCTCCTGACTCCAGAGCAGTGCTCTATTCATTGCATCACCTAGCTGCACAGAAGCTATTTATAATGTAAAGTAGAATTTAGAGTCAGCTAGATGGTACAGTAGAGCACTGACCTGGAGTCAGGAGGATCTGAGTTCAAACCTGACCTCAGAAACTAACTAGATGTGTGACCAGAGAAAATCACTTACCCACAATTGCCTTTTTAAAAAAAAGAGTCTAAAATGGACCTCAAGGAATCATAAGAGAAATAAGAGTGGAATGAGGTTTATATGGGATCACAGAAGCCAAAAGAGTTAAAAATATCCAGGATAGGGTCGCTAATCATGTCAAACTCCAGTACTAATTTCATGCTCAATTCCACATTTGTCTCAACCTGTCTGCACAAGAACATTTCAATGAAAAATTAGTATGGTGCCATACCAATCAAACTACCAAATAACTATTTTACTGATCTGGAAAACATAACAAAATTCATCTGGAGAATCAAAAGGTCAAGAATGGCAAGGGAAAAAATGAAAAAATAATTGTAAAGGGAGGTGGCCTAGTTCTACCAGATCTAAAACTATACTATACAGCAGTAGTCATCAAAACTGCCTGGTACTGGTTAAGAAATAGAGTAATGGATCAGTGGATTGGGACAGGTTTAAAAGAAACTGCAGTAAATAGCTACAGCAATCTACTATTTGACAAATCCAAAGACATCAGTTTCTGGGATAAGAACTCACTATTTGACAAAAAATGTAGGGAAAACTGGAAAAATAGTATAGTTAAAAACTAGGCATAGACCCCACATCTCACACCTTATACCAAAATAAGGTTAGAATGGGTACAGATTTAGACATAAAGGATGACAACATAGATAAATTAATAGATCAAGAAATTATCCATCAGATCTAGGGAAAGGAGACAAATTTATAACCAAATATGAATTAGAGTAGATAATAAATTGCAAAATGAATGATTTTGACTATGTTACATTAAAAAATTTGCACTGTTAAAATCAATGCTGCCAGAATTAAAAGGAAAACAAAAAAAATGAGAAACAATCTTCAAAACCTAGGAGTTCTGAGAAAGGTCTCATTTCTAAAATATATAGAGAATTGAATCAAATTTATAAGATTACAAGTCATTCCCCAATTGATAAATGGTCAAAAGATATGAATAGTTTTCAATGAGAAAATTAAGGGTATATATAATCATATGAAACAATATTCTGAATCATTATTGATTAGAAAAATGCAAATTAAGCAGCTCTGAGGCATCACCTCACACTTATTAGGTTGGCTAAGATGACAAAAGGGGAAAATGATCGATGTTGGAGAGGTTGCGGGAGGATTGGGACATTGATGCACTTCTGGTGGACTTGTAAATGGATCCAACCATTCTGGAGAGCAATATGGACCTATGCCTAAAGAGCAATAAAACTGTTCATTTCCTTTGGCCCAGCAATTCCAATTCTAGGCCTATATCCAAAAGAAATCATAAAAAATGGGGAAAGTTCCACATGTTCCAAAATATTCATAGCAGCTCTTTTCATAGAGGCAAAAATTGGACATTGAGAGGATGCCCATCAAAATGGAGACTGGCTAAACAAGTTATGGTACATGAATTCTATGGAATATTATTGTTCTATAAGAATCCATAAATGTTAAAACTCTAGAGAAGCATGAAATGACTTACAAGGTCTGATGCTGATGGAAGGGAACAAAACCAAGAGAACAATGTCCTTGTCAACAACAACATTGTGAGATGATCCACCTTGTTGGAAACAGCTCCTCTTTGCAGTCCAGAGAGCTTGGACAACTGTATTAGACTGGCTATGGACAATGTTATCACCATCCAGAGGAAGAAAAACAGAACAAAACAAACAAAAAACAGAAACAAAAACAAAAACTCTTCAGAATCTGATGAACACTTTATAAAAATTATTTCTTGTGTATCTTTTCCCCTTAATCCTAATTCCTCATACCAAAAATGACTAATCTGTAAATATCAAAAATATGTATGTACAATGTTAATCTGAGGGGAAGGGAGTGGGAAGTTGAGCAACTTAACCTCAATAAATTGAGCAATTTAACCTATATAAGCTTTAATGACTTTTCCTGTTAAGAACCAAGGAAGGGACTTTCAGGATCTGAACCTGAGGGAAGGAAGTAGAATCAAGAAAAAAAATGTACACATTAACAAAGCTGTGAGATGAACAAACTTGATGGAAGCAGCTCCTCTCAGCAGTGCAGAGAGTTAGGCCCATTGATTTAGACCAGCTATGAACTACGTTATCACCATTCAGAGGGAAAAAAAATGAAACAAAAGAAAACACACACACACACACACACACACACACACACACAAAACAACCCTTCAGAATCTGATAAACACTTTTTAAAAATTATCTCTTATCTATGTTAACCCTTGATCCTAATTTCTCATACTGAAAATAATTAATACTAATCTGTCAAATTGTTTATCAAAATTTGTAAGTACAATGCTACCCTGACTGTTCCCCACTGAGGGGAGGGGGATGGGAAGGAAGAGTGGAAATTTTGTAACTTAAAAATATGTATATACAAATGGGTGAAAATAAATCAATAAAAGAAATAAAAACAAGAAAAGATAATCAATAAAAGATCAATAAAAATCTAAGGAAGGAAGAAGGCAGGAAGGCAGGCAGGCAGGCAGGAAGGAAGGAAGGAAGGAAGGAAGGAAGGAAGGAAGGGAAAGAAGAGAAGGAAGGGAAGGAGGGGAGGAAGGAGGGAAAGAAGAGAAAGAGGGAGGGAGGGAGAGAATTAATCCCAATTACATCTGGTCAGAAGAATAAAATCATAGACTTCTCTCTAGGTCTTCTCCCATTCAGCTCAAGGTTTTAGACATTAAAATAACATATATGAATAAAACAGCTTCACATTTTATTTTCTCCCCAATTACATGCAAAATTTTTTTAGCATTTTTCAAAAATTCTGAGTTCCAAAGTCTTTCCCTCCCTCCTTTCCCTCCCCCCTTCATTGAGAAGGCAATCAATTTGATATATGTTATACGTGTGCAATTGCATACAATATATTTCCATGTTAGTCATGTTCTGAAAGAAAATAGTCTTAAAAAAACAAGAAAAATAAAGAATGTAAACAAAGTATACTTTGATTTGAATTAAGACTCCTTCTTCAGGGATGGACAGCATTTTTCATCATAAGTCCATAGAAACTGTCTTAGATCATTGTATTGATGAGAATAGGAAAGTCATTCACAGTTGATCATCATATAATATATAATATTCTTCTCAATCTTCTCATTTCACTATTCATCATTTCATCCAAGTCTTTCTATATTTTTCTGGGAAACTCTTTAAAAATTTCTTATAGCATATATATATATATATATATATATATATATATATATACATACACACACACACACACAGACATATATATATATATATATATATATATATATACATCATCTTGATCATACACAACAATGTGTTCAGACATTCCCTGTTAGATGGACATCTCCATTTCTGTGGCACCTCTAAAAAAGCTGCTATAAATATTTATCTATCTATAAATATTCATCGATCTATCATCTCTCTGTCTATCCATCCAGCTATCTCTCTATCTATTCTCTCTCTCTCTCTCTCTCTCTCTCTATCTATCTATCTATCCATCCATCCATTTACTTGTCTGTCTCATTTTCTTTTGTTTAACATATTTGAGCTACAGATCTAGTACTATTGCTTCATCTAAAAGTTTGAATGCTTTTATAACCCTTTGAGTATAGTTCCAAATCACTTTTCAAAATGCTTGAATCAATATATAACTTTATCAATAATGGAAGCTTGTCTTTACATTATTTTGTCTTCTATTTTTAGTGCCAGACAATGTTATAAGCCCTATGGAAGAGAAAATTTTTTGAGGTCACAATAAAATATGAATGTATGTGCTTATCTACAGTTAAAAAAATCAGAAAGTTGGAGTAATTTAGGATTTAGAAAATGTGACAAAATTAGAGGGAGAGAGAGTCAGGAAAACTCATCTTCTGGAGTTCAAATCTGATACCAAACACTTTACCAGTTCACTTTAAACCTATATACCTCAGTTGGAGAATAAAATGGCAAAAAACCCAAAACTGCAGTATTTTTCCAAGAAACCCCAAATGGGGTCATGAAGAATCAGACAGGATTGGAAAAAAAAGAACTGAACAACAAAAGCATTTACAGATCTATTTGCAATACTTGAATAAAGGGAGATGAGAGGGAAAAATAAAGGATTTTTCAGGGTAGAATTATCATTTTTTTTCTAACTCCCTACTAGACTCCTGAATTTGTTGATCCTTTATGCAGAATGCAAGGCTTTTTGGACCATCTGTAAGTACTCCCTGCTGGGATCTAGTGTTTGACTTTGATCTGCTTAAGCCTTATTTCTGCCCACCAGGTCAAATTGACAATTGAAGTCCCTGGAATTTGAAACTGATGGAAGCATTTGAAATACTATTCATTTATGGTCAGAGGAGAATCAAACCAAATGTCTCCATGGTGTTGCTAGGCAGAATTCTCTGTTTTCCACATCAAGGGGCTTAATACCTAAGGGTAACTGGCAAACAGAGGATGCATCATGTTGAGGTGCTTTTGATGAAGGATGATCTAAAGGATAGAGGCCATTACTGAAAGAGAAGAGATTTGAGTCACATGATGAGCTCATCTCCAGGCCAATAGTGGATAAAAAATAATGAGCTCCAGCAACACAGTCTTTGTCATCTACCTAATTTGAAAGGAAGCAGAGCTAGATATAGATTATTTCTTTTGCACCTCAATGGAATGTAAAGAAGAGGGATGTTGCTAAAGAGGAATCATTTTAAGAAAACATGAATTGAAACTTAAAAAAAAATCCATCAGAAAGGTCTCATGGGGTCATATGGAAGTTTTTTTTTTTTTTGTGCCTGCTTCCATTTATATGCTAAAATGGTCCCAGAAGTCTTAGAACATTTTAGTCCATGGCATCATTTGCAAGGAATGCTTAAATTTATACTTGTGAATGATATTTCACTAAGTCAGTCTTCAAAAAATAGCCAGTCAGTCGATAAGCATTTCTTAATTATCTGCTAAGGGTTAGGCACTGGGGATACAAAAAAGAGATAAAGTCAATCTCTGCCTTCCAGGAGTTCATAGTCTAATTGGGAAGACAACAAGCGAACAATTATGGGTAAACAGCCAAATGCAGGATAAATAGGATATAAATATAAGAAGCAAGCTAAAGTTAAAAGAGGTTGTAAAAGGCTTTCTGGATAAGATGTAATTTTAGATGGGAGTTAAATAAAGCTAGGGAAATCAAGGAAAGATGAGTAAGAGCATTCCAGACTTGGGGAACAACCAGAGACAATGCCTGGATCAAAGTAATGGTGTGTCTTGTTCTTGGAACGAGTTCACTAAATCAAAATTGCTGAGTGGGGGCAGCTAGGTGGTGCAGTGGATAGAGCACTGGCCCTGGAGTCAGGAGTACTTGAGTTCAAATCCAACCTCAGACACTTAAAAATTACCTAGCTGTGTGACCTTGGACAAGCCACTTAACCCCATTGCCTTGCAAAAACCTAAAAAAAAACCGAGTGAAGATTAAGATAAAAGACTGGAAAGATAGAAAGGGGCAAGGTTATAAAGGGCTTCGAATACCAAATAGAATATTTTGTATTGGATTCTTGAGATGACAAAATGCCATTAGAATTTACTTACATGAGCGACTAGAGCAGGGAAGTCACAATACTGTATCTGTATTTTAGTAAATCACTGTAGTGACTGAATGGAGGATGAATTAGAATGAAGAGAGATCTGAAAGAGGAAGAACAGCAGCAGACTACTGCAATAAACCAAATCTGGTAATGAGGTGATGAAATCCTGTACTGAAACTGTAGCATTGTTAGAGGAGAGTAAGAGACATATTCTAGAGATATTATGAAGATTAAACAATCAAATGTGAGGAATGAGAGACTGAGGACTTGAGGATCATACTGGGCTGCAAGCCTAAGGACCTGGGAAAATTGATTTATGCTTTACAGTAATAGGCTGTTTGGAAGGGGGAGGTTTAGGAGGCAAGAAAATGAGTTCAAGCTTGGACATGGTGAGTTTAAAATGTTTACTGGACATTTAGTACAAGATTTCTGAAAGGAAGTCAGAGAGACAAAATTCGAGTTAGAATGAGCTTAGATTATGAAACAACTGCCTCTAAATATACTCTAAAATGTTGGTGTGTCATTTGTTCTCTTCTGTCACCAACATGAATCTGAGATTGTGTTCTTCTACAGAGTAAGAAGAGAATTGATTGTAGAATAAATGCACTAATATAAGTGAGCAATGTCATAATAATAATAATAATAATAATTTATAATTTGAATGAAAAGGGCAGCATCCCATATTTAGACAAAGAGCTGACCTTGCATTCAGGAAGTAATGACTCTGAATACATACATACATACATACATACATACATTTATAGATGGAAAAATTTTGTGACTTGGTATATCATTGTTATTTCATTTCTAATAATAGATTTTCTTTCCAAAATATGCTTAACTTTCAATTTTTGAATCAGTTTTTATTTTCTGATTGAGCTCTAATTGGATAATAGAAAGAAGAAGGCAGGGGAAGAAGAAGATGCAGATAATCAGAGCAGATTATTCCCAAAAATAAAGAATTGAGAAATGACTCTACCATATGTTGAGGGAGGTCAGGTAAACATTCTGGGAGGTGCATAAGTTCTCTTGGTCTCCTAGGAGGTAATCTCTTAAATTGTTGTTGCAAAGCACAAAATGGTGTGTGAATAGAGAACAGTGACTTCCCCATAATGATCTTTCATATATTGGTATTATTAAATTTACCTCCAGTCCTCTTTATTCATCTACTGATAGCTTATCTCTTCCAAACAGATGGGATTTATTTGGCTTGCTAATGCCTTCTTTCCAGTAGATCTTTTTTTTTTATTCTTCATAAAACTATTTCTTGCTCTTTTCTGGATCTAAGAAACTGATAAGTACAGGGGTACTATTGACTTCAAAGGTATCTTTGTCTTAAAAACATCTCCATGTCTTCCTACTATGAGTTAGACATTCTCCTGGGCTCTTTAGGTGATTTAGGCTAACATTTTCAGCCTAAGGTGAATACTAAAGCATCTTTGATTTGAGTCATCTTTTGAGTACATAATATAAAATTTAGACATACATTTGTATAGATTTTCACACAAAAAATGTACTTATAGAAATACATTGGATCAATCTGCTGAAAATCATAGTGTTGTCTTGTTTTTATTATGGTCAAATTAGACCTAACATGAAATTTCAATGGGACAGTGAAGATACTCTTTCTACTAAGTGCAGATCAGCACAGACATTGCAACTTATATTCTTAGAGAGTTAACACTAAGAAGTAAACACTGAAACACTAAGAAATAAAATGACTTCTCAAGGGACATATATATGTCATTGGTTATATATGAACCAGGTATTCCTGACTTCTCTTTATCCACTATATCATAATGTCTTTCTTCTAATCTAATTGTTTTATTTACATGTGTTAAACTTAAGCCATCGAATTAATTTATTTTTAACTTAATTCCTACTCTTATTCATAGCAACAGCATAGTTCTTAACGACAGTGCTTACAGAACACAAACTCAAAAATGGTGGAACAAACTGGAAAGTCTTTGAATATAAGCCAAGTGATGTATTGAGTTTTACTTAGGAGAGTTAAGGTTAGTCATTGGGTGATGGGCACAACAACTGATCAAATGATTTATGAAAGAATAGAAGGATTATGGTCTGCTTAAATGGAAGGAATAGTCATCCCAATGATATTACATGTCTTTGGAATTATTGGAGACATTAGGAATTATTATAATTAAATTATTGTAAAGTACTCGGAAGGTGCATTCATTCTATCAGATCTCTGGGAGCAAAACTATAGAAGAGCTAGGTTCATAGTCTGCTTCTGATTCTTATTATCTATGTGATCTTGGATAACCATTAATATTCCCAGAACTAAATTTCCATATTTGGAAAATGATAAATTTGGAATAGATGATTTCTGTATTCCTTCTTAGTTCTAGGGTTTTTCCATGTTTCAAGTTCCAATTCAACCTTTACATCCTTCAAAACTTTCTGGTCTTATTATCTACTACACTTAGAGTTAACATGAAATAGTTTAGTGTCCAATTGCTTTAAAAAGAGGCATAATCCAGATACTTATTTTTATCAGTGTAAATATAAAGTATTGGAATCTAGGAGTACTAGTCCTGGAGTCAGAATGACCTAAGCTCAAATATGATCTCAGAAACTTACTATCTGGGTGATCTTGGGCAAGTCACAACCCTGTTTCCTTAACGTTTTCTCATCTGTAAACTGAGTTGGAGAAGGAAATGGCAAACCACTCCAGTATCTTTGCCATAAAGACCCCAGTGGACTCATGAAGAGTAGGTACAACTAATTGACTTTAACAACAGCAACAAGAAGTATATAGGCTTTGAAATTCACTCTCCTAACCCTTCTGCATTATTCAGTTGGATCTCCAAAGGCTGACTACTTTTCCCCATAGTATTCTCTTTATAGACCCTCCAATTGAGCATCTGAGTTGTTCATTAGCCCTATCATATATACTTTCCCCAATACTAATATCCCACAAATATCATTTAATCAACTAACATCTGTTAACTTTTGCAAAGAGATATTTACTAAAAAGGATGAGAAGTACAATAACATAACATTGAAAGCACACTCAGCTCTCTAAAAATCATTGTACTTGGGTAGCATAGGCTCAGATTTGTTAAAAATAACAATAATATAACATTTATTCCATTTTATCATCACTATAACTTTGGGAGGAATAGGTGTTATATTCCTATTTTACGGTTTATGAAACTGAGATAAACAAAGGTTAAGTAGCTTACACAGTTTCATATAGCTAGTAAATGTCCAAAATAATTTTTAAAGCATGTCTTTGGGACTCCAGAAACAGTATTCTTTTCACTATCCTACCTAGCACCACTTTCCTCCCACCAAGCTGATATCTGCATGTGGCATAGCCATTGAACAAGATAGTCCCTGTTTGCAGGACATAGTAATTCACCCATAAGGGCAATTAATTTCTAAGCTGGATCAGGAAGGTGACTTCTCAGAATTACTACTGCAGTTATTGATGGACTAGCTAACTGATTACACTTGTTATACCTTTTTATGGCTCTTCGAACCTTTTGAAGTCTTTAAGTTAGTAACCTGATCCAGTGCATACTTGATACTCATTCACCTAAGATCAGAAGAAAAAACATACAACAGAGACAAAAGGAACACTTTTGTTGTTGTGTATTTACAGCTTTGTAGTGACAGTTGGGGTCACTGATACTGTAATTCCTATGCCTCTTTTCCCCAATCTTGAGCCTATAGCTGATCTCAATTCATAAGAGAGACAGAGATAGAGAATAGAATTAGAAGGGGAAGAGACACATAAAATATGTCTTTTTCAAGTTTTTTTGTGGGTACATTCACTTGCAACTCAACAATTAAATGACTTTCATTCACCGCACTGCAAGATAAAAGGAAACAGAGGATAGAAACAGGATACCTTTAGATTTTCTGAAATCAGTGAATGAATAGACCTGTCCCTGCCCCCCTTCAGGATGGATATTAAACATGTTCTAAAGATTATATTCTCATTGGGCAGATCCTTTTTGAAGTACAGAAAAACCAAGAAGAAAATTCTCTCAATTAATATAGCAAATGACATACTGTTTAGAGCTTAGAGAGTTCTCAGATAGGAAGGGGTCAAATTCCTTCTCCTTTGATAAGAAGTGATCTGATTAGGAGATTAAGAGAAAATGACCCTATAATACTACAGTTGTAGAATATAAAAAGAGAGGAAAACCTTTTCATTTTGGTTTTAGGGTGTTCCCCACAATTTAAAGATATTAAAGGGGCAATATTTGACCAATCAGATCTAGATATCCTAAATCATTAATTACTCCCCTTTAAAAGAGAAGGAATTCAAACAGCAAAGTATTTATTCCTACCATCAGCTTTACTCCATCTTTGCTTACTTTAGCTTGCAAGCTATTGATAGACTAATTTTGATGTCACACCATGTCCTCACATCAGTGGACACATTCAAGAACCTCAGTTTCATTTTTTAATTTCTCTACCAGTATCTCATCAGTCTTCGAAGTCCATGTCCACTTCTTTTCTTCATTCTTATTTCTCATTGCTTCCCAGCAAGGCCTTCTCTACATTCAGGTTGTTTTCCTCACTCACTCCCATCTCACTTCCAATGTCATCTCTGTATTGCTGTACCTGCCCAGAGTTTACCCATGTTACAAGTTTCAATGCAACATCCACTGCCTCCAAAACTCTTCCTGTTTTTGATTTGACATCCCTATATGGATTTGCCACCCTTATTTGCCAGTTAAATACATTTTATTTTTTTTTCCTGCCTTTTTTTTAGGGTTTTGCAAGGCAATGGGGTTAAGTGGCTTGCCCAAAGCCACACAGCTAGGTAATTATTAAGTGCCTGAGACCAGATTTGAACCCCAGGTACTCCTGACTCCAGGGCTGGTGCTTTATCCACTCTGCCACCTAGCCGCCCCCAGTTTAATACATTTTAAAAAGAAGTAGCATCGAATGCTCAATAAAGTTAGCAGGACAAGGAGAACATTGTATTCATTAACAGGAACACTATGAGATGATCAACTATGATGGATGCAACTCCTCTCATCAGTCCAATGATTGAGGACAATTCTAACAGATTTGTTATGGAAAATGTCATCCACATGCAAAGTGGAGAATGAATGTAGAGCAAATGGTTTTTCTCATGGCTTTTATTCCCCTTTTGTTCTGATTCTTCTTTCACAGAATGACTGTATGTTAAACACAGTTATACATGTACAATCTTTATCAGATTTCTCATTGTCATGGGGAGGGAAAGAAGGAAGGGAGGTAGAAAAATGTGAATTCAAAGTTTTCAAGAGCATGAATGCTGAAAACTATTTGCATGTAATTGGAAAAATTAAAATAACTACATAAAAAGAAATATCATTCAAGTAATTACTTTTACTTTTACTAATGTATCTTTGCTGCATTTCTTGGAATATTAAAATAGAGAAACTGTTCTAGGTTCAAAGGCAAATTCTCTAGCCTGATATTAAGTGTCTCTATGATCTGTATCCATTTACTTTCCTGTATTATTTCATGCTGTTTCCTTTCATTTATTCTGCAGCAATTGCTGAGTTCTGGAATCAAAGGATCTGGGATCAAATATCCTAACATTTCCTACCACATTAACTTGGTAAAATCAATTTTAAAAAAGTCTCTTGACTCCATTTTCCTCCATTTTAAAATCATGGGGTTGTACTAAACACCTTTTAAGTCTTGTCTGGCCCAAAATTGGGGAAGCAGTGTAGTCGAGTTAATAGAATATTAGACCTAGAGTCAGGAAGAACTGAGTTTAAATCCAACTTCAGCCACTTAATAGATGTGTGACCCTGAGCAAGTCATGTAACCTCTCTATGCCTTAATCCACTGGAAAAGGAAATGGCAAACAACTCTAACAACTTTGCCAAGAAAACCTCAGGGACAGTATCATCTATGGGATCAAAACAAATTAGACATGACTCAACAATTTGAGTATCTGGGTGGCACAGTGAAGAGAGCACTGTCGAGTCAGGAAGATCTGAGTTTGAATTCTCTCCTAGACATTTACTAATTGTATGACCCCAGGCAAGCCACTTAACTCTATTTATCTCAGTTTCCTCATCTGTAAAATGAGTAGGAGAAAAAAAATGGCAAATATATTTACCAAGAGAACCCCAAATTGGGTTACAGAAAGTTGTACACAACTGAAAAAAATGACAAACTTTAGGATATTACATTTCATACTTCATGGACTACTAGTTGTTCCTCAAACTAGATATTTCTTCTCCTGCCTCAGTGTACTTAATCAGGACATTATTGTAATGAACTTTCTCTGACTTTCTGGTTGTTCAAGCTTCTTCACAATGAAATTGTAATGAAGATTCCTCTTTGAAGTCATCAATGATCTTTATAATCTATATTTCCCATAGTATTCTGCTTGATCTCACCCTTGATTTGTTCTTTCCTTACTCCACACTATACTTATGTATATACATCTGGGAGTACACAATAGAATTTCTTCTTTTTGAAGATAGGAGTTATTTTTATTTTAGCCTTTGAGTCACTTCCTGTCACAAAGGAGATGCTTTAAAAAGTTTGCTAAATTGAGATAAATAAGAATCTGGTTCTAGAGTTTAATTTTGAACATACATAGCCATTCTTAAGAGAGTTCACTCAAGAGGCTGCTTGATCTCCAGTTAGCTTTTCATGAACAGTAGATGTCAGCAGTGGTCTTCCACTGCTAACCTGATGCTGACTTTATTTTCTTTTTAAAACAAATTCTTCTCTTACTTCTTATGAGTTTTAAATACAAAGAATCCTTTCAAATTTAGATTCCAATAGCTTATCTAAGCCTTTTTGATAGCTCCTCTACTGAAGATAATATTATTTTGATAACATGACAAAAGGCAAAAATAAATCTTTCTATTTCTTGAAACATACACTTAAGAAGTTTCTAATTTTTCTTTCTTTGAGGAGAACTGTTCTCACTTAAAGAAAGATTATTTGAACCAACATCTATTGAAACTGAGAAAAATGGGCATTTCAATTCTTGAATAAAAGGTTTTTTTTTTCATATTTATTCTATCAAAGGTTGTTTTGGACAATGGAATCAGATTACCTAGGACAAAATTAGTTGAAGAAAGTGTGAACAGGGCTGAGATGGCAATGGGCCCAAATAATTGGAAAGTTGCATTTAATTCTTGTTTACATTTCTCCTCTACCATATTTATCTCCTCTCTCTCTCTCTCTCTCTCTCTCTCTCTCTCTCTCTCTCTGTTTCCTTTCTTCTGTTTCTGTTTCACAACCATTGAATTTGTAAAAATTCATTGAATAGACATATATAGGTCCTTATCCTGCCTAATCAAATTATGGATATAATGACCATATATTCTGAACCTCCAAACCAGGAAAGGTCTTATTTATAAAAGTAGGTTTTTTTCTTAATAGTATTTTTTTCCCAATTACATATATCATTTTCAATACTCATTTTTGTGAAATTCTTCTCCCTCCTCAAGATAGCATGAAATCTGATATAGATTATATATGTACAATCATGTTAAACATATTTCCATATTAGTCATGTTGTTAAATATGAATCAGACTAAAAGTGAAAAACATGAGAAATTAAAAAAAACTATTGGGGGTGGCTAGGTGGATAGAGCACTGGTCCTGGAGTCAGGAGTACCTGAGTTCAAATCCAGCCTCAGACACTTAATTACCTAGCTGTGTGGCTTTGGGCAAGCTACTTAACCCCATTGCTTTGCAAAAATTAAACAAACAAATAAATAAATAATTGAACAAACAAATAAATAAATAAATGATGCTATTTAAAAAAGGGAAAAATAACATGCTTTGATTTGCATTCAAACTTCACAATACTTTTTTCTGAATGTGCATGGCATTTTCCATTACAAGTATTTAAAAATAAATTCTTTTAAAAAAACTTTTATTTAAGGCAATGGGGTTAAGTGACTTGCCCCAAGGTCACACAACTAGACAATTATTAATTGTGTGGGGTCACATTTGAACTTAGGTCTTCCTGACTCCAGGGCCCATGCTTTATCCACTGAGTCACCTAGCTGCCCCAAAAATAAATTGCTAAAGTTTTTTTTTTAAGTATATTCTTTTTTCTTCAAAGAACAACTGTCCCAGAAAAAAAATAGGAGGTATAGTTATTACAATGGTCTTATGAAATAGACCATCAACTCTCCCCTATTTGTGAGGGAGAGGATAAGGCACAATGAGATAATTAGCATTCTGGGTCATTTAGTGAATTTAAATCAACATAGTCACTACAGATACTAGGGATCTCTGAAGTCCTAGACATTTTTTTTTTGTTTTTATATACAAAAACTGAAAGGGTTATTTAAAGGAATTATGCAGATAATTTAGGGGAAAGAAATTCATTGATCTATATCCAGAGACCAAAGTAACTATTTCCCTTGACTTTTATGGAATCTTCTGTTAGTGAAGAGACAATCTCAAAGGGTTATTCTCAGAATTAGAAAGTGCATCCTTCTTTAGCAATCCCAAGCTAGATCAAAATTTCTCAGCAAAGATATAGCACAATGCTC
Organism: Macrotis lagotis; assembly: GCF_037893015.1. Taxonomy (NCBI): domain Eukaryota; kingdom Metazoa; phylum Chordata; class Mammalia; order Peramelemorphia; family Peramelidae; genus Macrotis; species Macrotis lagotis. Next base: position 625,104,823 of record NC_133658.1, read on the forward strand.
AAGGTAATGTGTCTGGAGTAGGGTTGGAGAAGAGGAGGAAGAAAGGTCTGTGGAAGATTCAGAATTTCCAATTTCTTTTTAATCATTGACTTGAGAATCCTTCATAAATAGGATTTAAATAAAAATTTCAGTAAACAATCCCTGGAAATCACCTAATTATACCATAAAGATAAAAGAAATGTATTTAAAATTGGACTAATGTAACAGGTATCCTACTTTCACTTGTAGTAGTATAGTTCTAAAGCTATAACAGACATTGCAACCCACTTCCAAACATGTCAAGTCCCAGAATTAATCAATCGATTAATTAACTAATTTAAAAAAAACAACTAAGCACTGACTATGCTAAATGCTGTGCTAAGTGGTAGAGATACAAATGCAAGCAATCAGGTTGATTTTTGTCTTCAAGAAGCTTGCATTCTACTGAGAAAGACCCAGAAGGAAAGGGAAAACATATGGTCAATAAGTGTTATGGAGGTTAGTTTCTGAGCAAGATAAGACAAAAGTTAACCCATAAGAGCCCAAATTAACAGGGGAAAAACTATTTCAGTGGGAGGAGAGAATGCAGGTGGTGTGCCCTAGAAATGGAAAGCAAAGGGTATGATAGGTCAGTTTCTGTCAAAATAAGGTGAAATTTCAGCTATCAGAGCTCAGACAAAAACTTCACTTATAAGACATATCAGTTTTGAGGTACTCCAATCTTTAGAGTACTTAGGCTTTTACATACTTGTCTAAGCAACATACTGATAATTCCCTTTTGTAGATTTGGACATAATCTTCACTAAAACTTTAAGTTCAAAGTTGTAGTATATGATTAGAGAAAGATTGAACAAGTTGTGTTGCATGATTGTGATGGAATATTTTTTCTATAAGAAATGATGAACAGGATGGTTTCAGAAAAACCCAAAAAGATATATATGAACATGTGCAAAGTGAAAAGACCAGAACTAGGAGACAACTTTGTACACTGTAACAGAAATATTGTAAGGATGATCAGCTGTGAAAGACTTAACTACTCTGATCATGGAAGGTAATAATCCAGGACAGTGCCAAAGAACCCATGATTCTAAATACTATCCACCTCCAGAGAGAGAACTGGAGAATTATGAATGCAGATTGATGGACAGTTTTAAAATTCTCTTTGTTTTTCTTGTCTTTTTTGTCTGTGTTTTCTTTTGCAACATAATTATTACGAAACATGTTTTGTATGACTTCACATGCATAATGTACATCAAATTGCTTCCCTTCTGAAGGAGGGGGTGGGAGGCACAGGCAGGAAAATTAGAATTTGGAAGTTTCCTCAATTTTTATAATGAATATTAAAAAGGGTTTTGTTGCATGTGATCATGAAATATTTCATAAAATTTATGATAAAACAAGTCTTTAAAAATTACAGTCTCATAGTTGACTAAATTTTAAAAAATAAAAAGATGATAAAAATCAAAAATCAAAATAAAAAAATCCCACTCAAGGCAACCCCTTTTTTTCAGAGTAGAATCTATTTTCTCTCTCTTGAATTATGGGACTTTGAATTCAGAAATCCATTACATGATCATAAACTTCCCATCTCCCAGTCAAACCAAACACAAGCAATTCAATTCAAAGAGTTGCTACAGAGGACCTACATACTGCTGAAGCAGATTTTGGTAGTTGTCTGGGTCATGTATGCGTAGGAAAATAGGATAACAGGATCTCTGTTGCCAGGGTCCATGAATAAGCACCTGTAAATCTCACTTAAGTAACTGAATTAATTCTATAAGAATATGCCAGCTAACAAATACAAGTCAAATGCTGAGAAGTAATAGAGAACAGTTGCAGTTGTTTTGTATCCATGGCTGTCATTTCATTATCTTCATTGTTCAGTCTTTCTCCCCTCTTCCTCTATATTGTATCATATATGCATGTCAAAGGCTAACACTGAAGTCACCAGAAAATGTACAACTACTACCAACCTTCCATGTGAAAATTCCAACCTCAGGTGTCTAGGTCTAAAGCTTTAAATGCACATTCTCTTTGCCAAAATGTCAGCATTTGAGATTTGTGAAAGGATGTTTCCACCATAGAGAAAATTTTAGAGTCAGACAAAGTTTGAATCTATTGCAGAGCTTGATGGAGTCAAGCACCTCTCTCATCCCCTTCCTAATGAACCAACCACTAGGGAGAGGTAAAAAGCAAACAAACAAAAGGTCCCTGTCCTCAAGAAGTTCACAGTCTAATAGGCATAACAAGAGGCACACAAATTTGTATAAAGGAACTATAAATGGTATAAATAAGAAATAAATAAGAGAGGGAAAGCACTGACATTAAGAGGGATTGGAAAATGTTTCCTGTAACAGGTGGAATTTTAATTGAGACTTGAAGGAATCTAGGAATGCCAGTAAAAGAAGAAGAGGAGGAGGGAGAACATTCAAGTCATAGAGGACAGGAGAAAAAATGCCTGGAACTGAGTGATGAAGCATTTTATTCATGGAACAGACAGAATGCCAGTATCACTGGATGATCAGAGACAAGGTCAATGGGGGGGTAGGGGAGGGAGATTGTCAAGTGTAAGTAGATTGTCAAGGTAGGGAAGGGTATTGCTGGGTTTTGAAGGGTTTTGAGTGCTTGAAGATTTTGTCTTTGATCTTGAAGGTGATAGAGAGCCACTGGAGTCCACTGAATTATTATTATGTTTTGTCCTTCATTCTCAAAGAAGATCATGACATCAGAGAAGTAATGCCATGACAAGCACATGAATTGAATTTGAGTAAGTGAAAAATCACCAGCTTCACTTTTCCTTCCAGTGCCATCTGGATCAGGTGGCCAGATATGAATGAGGACATACACTAAATATAAGAGCTGTATACATGATCGTAATTTAGAAAAAATCACTTCGACTTCTAAATGAAGGATGGACTGGACTGGGGAGATATTTATGAAAGGCAGAACAACCCACAAATTATTGTAATATCCAGGTGATGGGAGCCTGTAACCTGGTGGTAACAGTATCAGACAAGAGAAGTTGGCATATTTAAATGTTGTTGCAAAAATAAAATTGGCAGGGGTGGCTAGGTGGCACAGTGGATAAAGCACTGGCCCTGGAGTCAGGAGTACCTGGGTTCAAATCTGGTCTCAGACACTTAATAATTACCTAGCTGTGTGGCCTTGGGCAAGCCACTTAACCCCATTTGCCTTGCAAAAAATAAAAATAAAAAAATAAAATCAGCAGACCTTGGCAAAAAGTTTGGATATGGTGGAGTTTGGGGGAGATAGGGGAAACCATGAGGAGTCATGGTTGACATATAGGTTGGGAGCCTAGATTGTACCCTTAATATAAATATTTTGAAGGGGAAATATTTTTGAGGTGAGAAAGCAGATAATGAGTTAGGTCTGGACATGTTGAGATTAAGTTGTCTACTAGTCCTGGTAAGTAGTAAGAGATGTAATACTAGAGTTCAGCATTGCGATATGGACTGGGTAATTAGGTTTAAGATTGCTGCCTAGAGATGATAGCTAACTTCATTTAAGTTGTTGAAGTTAGTGAAGCTGAAGCATAGAGGGAAAAGGACAAAGCTTTATGGGACACTCACCATTAGTGGAAATGACCAGGATGACAATCTGGCAAAGGAGATGTAAAAGAGCAGTCAAACAGTTGTAGAATCCGGAAAGAAGGAGAACCAGGAGTGTACATATCTTGTCTTCACCAGTAGAATGTAGGTTCACTGAATGTAAGGGTGGGGTCTTATTCTTTTTTTTGTATTTCTCAGAATTTCTTTTTTTTCCTTCCTCAGAGTTTTTTGTGTATAATTGGTCTTCAGTAATTTTTAAGGTACTTTCCCCTGACTGTTCCTCATTGAATTCTTTGGTATTCTAGGACTATAAACATTCTTATTCAACTTTAATTTATTGCTATTTTGATTATGAATGGCTAACTTCCTCCACCATTTTCTGAACTTTTCTCTTGGATCTTCCAATTCTGACTTCTTTTCCAATCACCAGGATTCTCTCCATCTATTCATTTAATTAAAAGTTTTAAATTTCTCATGCAAATCTATAATTCATTTGGGGTAAGTATAAAAAATAAAATACACCAACATATATATCTATAGTTATATATATCTTGTATATATGTATGCATATGTATGTGATGTATATGCATATATATGCATGTATGTGTATGTGTATATATGTGTGTGAATGTATTGATCCAGTCTTTCATCTTGGTATGGGAGAAATATTTCTACAAACACAATGACATTTTCAGATTCACATAAACACATGTAGATGATCCTTATACAACAAGGAAATAAATGAATCATTCATCTATTCTTCTTAGATTTACACTATACATTAAATCTAAGGCATTCTTAAGTTTTAGTCCTTTAAAAAGACCAGCTCTTTTCTTCACAAAACTTTTCAAGTTGCAAATTTTATCATGTATGGCATATATATGAAGTCTATCTCCATAAAAGTGTTGTTGTGTGCAGAAGGATATTATTCCTTACATCAGAGTTGGGAGTCACTAACAGATAGTTTTTTTTTTTAGCAATAATGAGAGCCTCAAGAAATTGGGATTGAAAGCAAAAAAATGAATTTACATTGATACTATATATTACTTGCTTTCCTATAGAAAACATTGTCTTTAGCACCATTGTCAATAGGATACTCTTAAAAATATAAAATCATAACATATGATATAATACTGCAAATAAGAGAATGATATAATTCCCTAATAATTCTCATGTCAGGGATGGGATTACCATTTGCCTTCTAAATTAATACCATGTTGACTTTGTATGAGGTTATTTTTCAGAAGCAACTAAATATGTGAATGAAATCTTTTTGTAAAAGCATGATAAAATTTTAAAGTGCATGCCTATAAAAAAGACAATGTTGGTTAAAACATTATTACAGAGAGGAGGCATAAATGGGACTGGAGTTAATGCCATTACAATGGAAATATAATTCTTTGCAACTTTATAGCTTCACATTAGCATTATGCCTGGCACCCAGTACATGCTATATAAATGCACATTCCTTCCTTCTTCCTTTGATTTTAGTATATTAATGAGAGTATTGAGAAATATAATTAGGAATCAGATCTTTGAGTTTTCCAAAGGGTAGTAGAAGCATAGTGTACATAGGTAGACTGCAAAATGTTTCCAACAAAGAATTGTACCTAAATAGTATAAAGAATTATAAAAAAAGAAATTGATAAGTAACTAGGAAAATGCAATATTTAATTCATTTAGAAAAACATTCATTCCTCATTTAGATATTTAGGGGAAGGGACTAGATATTAGATGCTCTCTTGGTGGAAGATTTCTGGTAGGACATAATCAAGAGCCAAACAGTCTGAGACAGTAGAGGTCAGGATTATTGTGAGATATGCCCATTCAGGTATATGGAATATTCAAAACCACAACAATAACTACCCACATTATTCAAGTGGAATTTCACTGTAGATATATTCTTTGAATTCATTTCTTCTTTCAAGATCCAGGTTAAACTGAAGAGCAGAAAAACAGACGTATATGAAGGCTCATTTTTTTTTTCTATAAGCAGAGTGTGAAAAGTAGGGTGACCAACATTTTTCATTCAAAAGCAGAATTTTTTAAATGATTCATTACTTTTATTCTTTGACTTCAGAGAGATTTTAGCAATAATGCCCGAGTCATAGCATTCCCAGTTACCAATTACAAAGAAGGAACAATCGGGACAAAGATAACACAGACAGTCAGATAAAAAGAAACAAGTGAGAGGAAGACAGAAAAAGAGACAAAGGCAAAAGATAAAGAAAGACATCCAAAGAGTAAGAAAGGAAACATTCAAGGTCAGTTATAAGGCAGAAAATGGGATTATTCCTCAGAATACAGGACCAAGAAAAGGAGCAGAAATCTTTATTCACTTTCAATAAGGATGGATTAAAAAGTTACTTCTGCATTTTAAGATAGGGGACTTCACACTCCGCTATTATTGCCAGACAGGGAGAGGAAAAAAAAAACAACTGTTTTTCAATTAATATAATATTGTTCTGCTCGTCTAATTATTTAACTTGTTGAAAAGCATCAACCAGAATTAGACAGAATTTTTCCCTGATGAAGAAAGGCTAACTTATTTGGGATGTTAAAGGTTGTAAAAATGAAAAGAAGATTGCCTTCTGCAGCATTTTTGCTGAATTTTTGGTGCAGTCAAAAACTCTGCTGAGCATATGAAGAATCCCAAACTTCATAAATGAAAATGTATCAGAGTCCTTAGGAACAAATTTTAACTACTGAAATCAATGAAGTAATATTCACCAGGCAACAGGGGGGCAAACAGGAAGCATAACAAGTTCCAGAATGATAAATGAATTTGTTTTCCTACTGGTAATTGCACAAGTGTGATCAAGGATCATAGAAATTAGTTTTGGTGGCTAATCAAATTAATTTTGACAAGAGAATATAGAACCTGTGAACTTGAACTTTTAATTCTTAAATATATTAGCATATCATTCACTGACCAGTACTTTGTTGTGTCCAAATGAAATTATATTTCTGTGATTTCCAAAGTGGTTATGGTTTTACAGTAAAATAAGATTTGTTAAATGTTCACTCCAATTTTAACTGACCTGAACAGGTCACATATTTATTTTATTTTTTATTGATATTTTATTTTTGCAAATACATGTTATGAAAGTTTTTCAACATTCATCCATATACATATGTATATTTTTGATTTCCTTCTACCTTTCCTTCCCATCCCCATCCCCTCAGCAGCAAGAGGAACATATATTTAGAGCCCTAATGAACTCTAGAGGCCATGCAGCTAAGAACCTCATATTACAGATGAGGTTCAAGATCAAAAGAGATTCGTTGCAGAAGATTACTCAGGTAGATTTGAGGAGAACTATGATTCAAATCTGCTAGTTGAATGAATAAATAAATGAATGAATGAAATTACCAAATCCATCTATAAGGCAGATGGTTTAAGCATTGAGACTATCAGCAGTGATAGACAATAGGCAGGACTCTGGGTGTGTCTTTTCGGTTTCTGTTACATTCTCAGTGCTTAGTACAGTGCCTTGCAAATAGTAAGTGCTTTAAAAAAATTTCAACAAGTACCTCTTATAAATAACCTTATTTCTCAAATATATAGAGAACTGAGTCAAATTTATAAACTACTCCCCAATTGATAAATGGTCAAAAGATGTGAGCAGGCAGTTTTCAGCAAAGAAATCAAAACTATCTATAACCATTTGAAAAATAATCACTAAATTACAATTAAGAGAAATGCAAATTGAAATAACTCTGAGGTACCACCTCACACCTATCAGATTGCCTAATACTACTAAAAAAGGAAAATGTTGGATATTGGTTGGGATGTGGGAAAACTGAGACCCTAATGTACTGATCCAAATATTCTGGAGAACAATTTGTAACTATGCACAAAGAACTATAAAATGGTACACATTCTTTGATTTAGCAATATTCTGCTAAGTCTATATCCCAAAAATATTCATTATGCAGGAAAGTACCTATTTATACAAAAATATTTAAAACAGTTTTGTTTGTGGTGGTAAGAACTGGAAGCAAAAGAAATGCTCATCAATTAAAGATTGTCCAAAAAAGCTGTGGTATATGGGTAAATGATTTAATGGAAAATTAGTTCTATAAGGAATGCCTATCAGGATGATTTCAAGAAATCCTGGAAAGACTTACATGAACTGATGCAAAGAGATGTGAACAGAACCAGGAGAATGATGTAAAAAGTAATAGCAATATTTTTGATGAAGAACTATGAATGACTTCTCAGGAATACAATGATTAAAGACAATTTTGAGCCATGAATAATGAAAGATACTACACATCTCCAAAGAAAGAATTGGTATTGGTTGAATGCAGACCTGAAGAATGCTGTTTTTCATTTTTTTTCTTTTATTCAAGTATTCTTATATAAAATGACTAATGTGGAAATGGTTTACATCATTGTGTATGTATGATCTATATCTGATTGCTTACTCTCTCAGGAAGTGGGGGGAAATGAGAATTTGAAACTCAAAACATTAAATAAAATGTTAATATAAATCAAGGGAAAAAGAGAAAAATAGTATTAAAAATAATTATAAAAATGCTTGTTAGTTGACTAGTTAAAAGTAATGATAACATTTTAAGAGTTGTGTGGCATCTATTATATAGAGTTCATGTATTTAGACTCAATGGACTTTCATTCCAAATCCACTTCTTTTCTCTACTACTTGTGAGATGTAAAGCAGTCACAATACTTCTGAGTTTCTTTTCTTATCTAAAACATAAGAGGGTTAGAATTCATGATCCAAGGTGAAATTCCAAGATTGATGTATGATGCATAGCTTCCATGTTGGGCAGATACTGTGAGCAAGATTTCTGAGGAAACATAAACTGTAATTATAAAGGAGAAAGCATGACCACAGAAAACACAGGATATAGGAAAGTACAAAGGAATATTTTGCTTTGGCAGAAGCTGACACCCCCAGATGTATATTTTACAATGAAAATGTAAATCGGAACTGTCTCAAACTTTTAAATTTCTTCTGTGAAGCATCAGTTTGATGAAAATTTTCCTCTTTCATTAATTCAAGAAATTCTTTGAAATGACACTTTGGCTTTATGCATGTGCATTGCCACATACTCTGACTACAATTCTGGGCTTGAAAGGAAGAAGTTTCGGATCACTTCACTTTTCCTGATTGGTTGCTATGCTCTTCCTTGGTACTAGAGGAAACATTCTTACTGACACAGTTGACAGCATTAAGATGATTAAAGGATTTGGGGGAGAAGGGAGTAGAAAGGAACAGCATTTGAGAAGTGTGAATTACTTGTCACATTTTGCAATAATTAGGAGCTGAATTGAGGAAGAAGAAAAGTGACTCCTTAGAACTTCAGAGAGTTCAGAAAAAAAGAGCTTTCAATATGATGCAGACATCTTTAGAGTATTTAAAATGACTTGAAGTCATTAAGAAGGTCCTAGCAACTTCATTTTTGAGTCAGGGAAAAACTCTTCCAAAGATAATCTAACGTCTTCTCTTTTGACCTGGTAATCTGTAAGAAAAAAGAAATAGATTTTTAATTAATACAAATTCATAACTTTCAGAAATGAGTAAGGTTAAAGTTCTGTTTAAATGCAGGGGAATGACTTTTTCAAGTCCTTTTCTGAGATGTTGAAATAGCAGAAAGTTCACATGAATTCTGGGGTAACTGAAAGCCCTTCATAAGCAATATTCCATAATATCTATCACCATCCCCACTAAACAGATAACAGAAAAGCAAAATTCTTTGATTAGGTAAAATTTCTTTATTAACATCTTAGGATAATACCTGGGCAGGGGACTAACAACTCCTTCCTTAAACTCTTGAAAAGCATAAAATAGGTAGTTTTTTGTATGTGGAATGCTAGTAAGTGGTGATTAAAATAAGACCTGCTTACCCTTTGATTTTCCTGGATCTCCTTGGAGGCATATTGCTCAGTCTTTGTTGTCTCACTTTAACCCCCATTTAAGCCTTCCACAATGTTTAAGCTTTTGAGATCAGCCTGGTGTCCCCTGACTTGTCAATAACATTCAGACAGATTTATATTTCATAATTCTTATTGTTTTTATGCAAAGCCAAAGAAATCACCAAAGTAAAACAGAACAAACATCCTTCCTCCAGATTAAGGGAGCTAAGGCACCAGAAATTATCAACAGAGAAGGCATGTAAAAGTACTAAACCCCAAATTAAATGCTTTATCAAGATACAAGTTAATCCCAGGCACCTAATAAAAACCCAACGACATCTAGTCTCCTTGTATTGCCTTCCAGATTGTGAAATGAGGAAGGAGGAAGGTCATATCTGTGACAGCCTAAAGGTGAAGTAGAAAGTTTGCAAGGATAAATTATCATACTAGAGATAGAAATTTAGTTTGGAATAAGAGGATCTCTTTAAAAAGTCCAGATTCTGGATTATGATGATATTTGTCCTTCAATCTCAAGAAGATAATTGGATTTGAGTGAGGGAGTGCTGTGCTAAGTCACCAATCTCACTTTCTCCTCTGGAACCATCTGGATCTAGTGGCCAGATATGAATCAAGATGACTGGAGATGACCCTGGATGCCAGGCAATTAGGGTTAAATGACTTGCCCATGGTCACACAGTAAGTGTCAAGTGTCTGAGGTTGGATTTGAACTCCTCTCCTTACTCCAAGACTAGCATTATATCCACTACACCTCTGGATTATAAATGCAGGCACACTGGATACCCAACAAAATACATAAACCAAGGCTATGAAATGAAGCAGCTCTCAATCTGGGGGAAAGCAGCACAGCTTCTCAATTTCTGAATACAATTAATGAGAACAATAAATCAGAGGCAAAACAGAATTAAATTTTTCCTATTGAAACCTATTGAATCTTGCCTTCAGACCTGGTTTGCATAGTACATGAAATAGGAAGGAGAGTTCTTCAAAATGAATCTGCTTCACATTCTACCTCAAACACTTACTATCCCTGGACAAGTCACTTAACTCCTCTGGATCTGAATTTACTTATTTGTGAAATAAGGAAATGGCTTCTAAGGCCCCCTCTAGGTCCAAATTCACAATATGAATATATGGCCAACTTTGCTCATTGACTCGGTTTTGAATACTCACTACTTTCACTCTTCCCCAGCCTCCTCTCCCCTCTTATTAGGCAGCTGAAGGCTGGAACACTATACTTCTCCCAAAGCTTCCCTTTATAGAAGCCTGGATTTAAGACATCCATCCAGCTCATTCTATTTTCCATCTGCAAGCTCTGCTTGGTTTCTACTCCATGGAACAAGATGTCCTCATACTCTACAAGTCAACCCTTGGTTTCCCCTCCATATTTTCCAGTTTCCTATTGTGAGTGTTGTCTCCCTACATTAGATTGTAAACTCCTTCAGTACAAGGGTTTTCTTATTTGTATCCCTAGTTCTTAGCATAGTGACTGGCACATAACTTACATTGAATCATAAGAGATCATGAAGAGAAATTTGAATTCTTTCATGTTTTCAATGGGGAAAAGAGAACTCCTATTCTATTTACATGCTGTCCTGTCTGCCTATAATCAAGTCAACAGGACAGTGTTATGTTTTAGAAGAAATCTCAGAAGAAAAGTTTTGGGGAGGGGGAGAAGCCAGGATATGAAGGAAACCAGGGAATTCGGGAGATAGAGACATGGAGGAAGACCTTTCTAGGCAAAAATTTTAGTCAATGAAAATGGGATGGGATACAGAATAACACGAGTGAGAAATTGCAAGGATGCCAGTATCTCTGGATCACAGAGCATAAAGAAAGGAATAAGGTACCAGAAGACTGAGGAGATAAGAGAGGACCAGTTTATGGAAAGATTTAAGAGCCAAAAAAATTGGTTTTTATATTTGACCTTAATAGTAATAAGGAACCACCAGATTTGCATTTTAGGAAGATCATTTTGACATTTGAATGAAAAATGAACTAGAATGAAAAAGAATTTTTGGCAGGGAGACCAACACCAGATAGTGATCCCTCACTACCTCACTTTTTTTAAGGTTTTTGCAAGGCAAATGGGGTTAAGTGGCTTGCCTAAGGCCACACAGCTAGGTAATTATTAAGTGTCCCAGACCGGATTTGAACCCCAGGTACTCCTGACTCCAGGGCCGGTGATTTATCCACTACACCACTTAACTGCCCCATCACCTCACTCTTGAAAGATTGTAGTAGAATGCTTTTACAATCATCCAAGAGTGGGGTGATGAAGGACTTATTTATATCAGGGTTGTGGCAATGTTAGAGGAGAAAAAGGACACATCTGTGAAAGATGTTGTGATGGTTAAAATCAATAGGACTTGTCAACAGATGGGTGAGAGTGAAGGTGGAAATATAAATGGAGATGCAAGAAAACAATAAGCTATTTATAATTATCTTTATATGTCATATAGAATATTGATAGCCGCCTGAGCTTCAACATTTCTTGTGTCCTGGAAAAAATGTCCCCTTTTATATGCTTTGCCAAATTTGAGAATTAATCAGTGAATGTGTTTCCCTTTTACAATAGATAAGTGAGTTTTGAATCATAGTAGCCCAATGCTACTAACTGAAAGCGTGATATATACTCACAAATGCTTTACAAAGCATTATTTTTATGTCTGGAGTCAATCCCAGGGGAAATAGTTGAGTAACTCCATTTCTGCTATGTAACTTTGAATTAGCATTAATGGCACTTAGGAACTACCCAAGAGGTGAAATTTCTCCCTCCTTAAATCTAACTGGTCCCCAAAATTCCTTTGGCCTTTAAAGTTCTTCTTAATAACTAGAAGGACTCAGGAATAATTTGTCTTTCTTTAATACCTTTATAGAGACTTAGTGAAGAAGTGTATAGCATGCTGAACTGGGAGTCAGGAAAAAGTGCAAATCTACCTTAGAAACTTACTAATTTTGTGAATTGGGAAAATGCCTTTACTTCTCTCTCAATTTCATCATCTATAAAATAAAAGGGTTTGACCTTATTACTTCAAAGTTCCTTACACTTTGACTCTATGTTATAAATTTATCTTTTGAATTTTATTTTTGTAGCACAAAAATGAAATTTCCCAAATGAATATCATACTGGAGAATGAACTGACAGGAAGCACATCTCCTTCCTAATTGACCATGGAATACAAAGTACCCACAAGGAAAAGATGGAGTTCATATCCTGGGTTTCAATCCCATATTTTTGCCTTTCATATTAGCCTTCATATTTCACAGGTAGGCATGATAAAGCTAATAAAGTCATCAGAGAAAATTTGAGAACTGTGAAAGACTCAAGATGCTCTGATTAATGATTTTAATCTGCACCCCTCCCCTCAACACCTCATCCCTTATTCAGAAAATCATATTTTGAAAGTAAATGACTTATTAATTAGCATTGAGGGAAAAAATGGTGTCAAGAAGATCTTAGATTTCAAGCTAGAACAGCTCAAACTGCCCAATAAGCCTTTTCAGTTAACAAATGAGAAAACTAAGGTGTATTTTACTGTGATTCAGTCATTTTCAGTTGTGTCCAACTCTCTGTGACCTCATTTGTGTTTCCCTGGCAAAGATACTGGGAGTGATTTGCCATGTCCTTCTCTTGATCTTTTTACAGACAAGAAACTGAAGCAAAGTTAAAATGACTTGTCCAGAGTCATACAACTTGTAAATATCTAAGGTCAGAATTGAATTTGGGTCCTTCTGACTCCAGGGTCAGCTTCTATCTACTGCATCATCTAGCTGTCCAGAAACTAACACAAAAAGAGTGGCTTTCCCAGAGCACAGACAGCAAATGATTGATTTAGGTTTTAAACCCATTGTATCTGATACCAGACCCCATTCTCTTTGCACTGTATCATGGTTCTTGCAGGAGATGTTTATGTATTTATGACTGATTTGCCAAACTCACTCAAGGACTGACTGGTTGGAGTCCCTGTTGCTCTTCCAAGGATCTTAGGGGGTTCTGCAGGTGACCATCTTCTCAAATATTAGATCACAGGCCCTCTGGTTAATAGATTCAGATCTTTAGCATGCTTTTACTGACTCCTCACCAGGAACTGTGAGTTCTGGACTGGGATAGGAAGTCTCCTTTGCTGCTGAGCTGATAATGATTTTCTTTTAATTTTTTTAATTTTCTTTTCCTTTCTTTGTATTTTTCCAGCTGGAAGACTATAGAAGCTCTTTCAGCAAAGCATGACCTTTAGGTCAGAAGCAGCAGAATGTTGAAGCTTCTTGCCTTTAACTCCCCCAGAGTTCTAGCTCTTAGGTGATTAATCACTTAAATAAATAAATTATAAATAAAGTACATTAGTTGTTGTTTATTTTCAGTCATATTTAACACTTCATGACCCTATTTGGGATTTTCTTGACAAAGATAATGGATGGTTTGCCATTTTCTTCTCCAGTTCATTTACTAAGGAGGATATTGAGACAAACAAAATTGCTCAGGGTCATGTAGCTAGTAAGATACTGAGAATTTTTTTTTCCATTTAACAAATATTCCTCCAGCTCCAAAGTCCCTTCTTACTGTAAACAACACCTTGTTTTCTCTTTCTGGTGAACAATATTTTTCAAATGGATTTTGAAGAACAAGACCATGAATAAAATCTGTGTCCTGAGGGATGTTCATTGTCCAACCTACTGGAAGTTTCATAGGCAATGAAGATACTCAAGCCATTTGATTCAATCCCAAGATTGAAAATGTATTTTGCATCTAATAGTTTTCTTGTTATCTCTTGGTTGCTATAAATGCTGGCAGTTTTACATTTCATGGCTTTTCCTGATGCCTCATACCCCTGACACTTATACAATTTTCTTTCCTAAAAGACCTAAGGAGGACTTAAAGATATAAATAGCCTTCAAAAAAGATTTGCTTCTTAAAGTTCTGCGTTCTTTAAGTTGGACTGCTTCTGGTATAGTTAATCACTTTTTTCCCTTGCTATAGAGTCTTTTGCCCATTTTTCAGTGATGGAAGCATTATTTTTGCAATCCTTCTTATTCCAAACTTTATGTCACATATGAACGCCTGTAGGGGTGAGTGCTGTATCTTTATAAAAGCCAAGTTAGTTTTGAATCAAGGTAATTAAACTCTATTAAAAATAAAAAGCTACTTCATCAATGCACTCACCTATTTCATTACTTATTTTTCCCATTGCATTTAAATTGTGCGAAATGGGATAGTAATCCTTCTGCTGAGAATTAGAAGATAATGAGACATCAATTGATAATTATTACATATCCAGATCACATAGACTCCTATAGTGGTTATACAAATGATAACCTACTAGAATCCAAGAAAATCAATCTGGAGTCCAAAGAAATCAATAGTCATTCAGATAACAAGTCAATGTTAATAGCTTCATTCGGGCAGAATGCTTAAACTAGTCAGAAGAACTACATCCCTATGATTTAGGGTCTACTATATATAAGGGCTAAAATAGTAGTGGTGGTGATGGTAAGGACCTACAAATTGAAACAAGAGGAAATTATAGACCTTAAACTTGTGCAAAGAAATTCTCATCATGATACTAGATATATGTTATCTCTATATGTCTGGAATTAAAAGAGAAAAGAATAATGAAAAGATCAATAATATATATGTATATATATATATATATATATATATATATATATAATCTATAAAAATGATGTATGACCAGTAGCACATGACCTATAATCCTACTACTAATGGAGTTTCTATTTTGACCAGAAATCCTGAGGGTCTTCCCTTCCCAGATAGATTTATTTTTGGCAAGAGGTAAAAGAGGTCATTCTTTGCTTCATTTCTTTCTTAACTAGCCTAGATCAACAAATAGACTTTGCCTCAGTAAATTGAGACCATTATCAGCTGAAAAAGGCCAAGGTCTCCCATTGCAACCTGGGCCATCTCCAGTTGTCTGGATACATATCTATTCACTGGACACAGATGTCTCTTGAGGAGAAAGTGAAATGAGTTTGCACAGCCTGCCTCAATTAAATCCAAGAAATTTGTGTGTCATAGTATCACCTCCTGGATCTCAAGGTCCTCTTCAAGAAATAAGGACAAATAACAATTTGAACTCTCTTTTCTAAGCTGCAACAGGACTAATGAACATTGGTGTCTACTCTGAATCTGGCACAACATAGAAGGCTTCAAGAAATAGGGGAACAGCAGTACACCTACAAAGAAAGGAATCTGCTCAGGTTATCAAATGGAGCAAATTTAAACTTCTGAGCCAAACAGTGTTGAGACAGTGTCATTAATAGCCATTGCTATTAATGATAGGTGAGATAAATTTTAAAAAAATAACATGAAATAATTTAATAAGTTTTTATAAGAACAGGAAACCACACAAAACCAGAAGAGATCAAGATAACTTGCCAAATCATCAAGGATGCTTCCCACAGTCCACTTAGGAATGCACCAGTATAAAATATAGCTACTATACACAGCTTTATTGCCCAGAAAAAATTAATTCTCCTCTCCAAGATTTGGTTTCTTCATTCATAAAATGAGGATATTGGACCAAGTAATTTCTAAGGCCCTTTCCTGAACTAAAAATCTATTAAACTATAAAATTAGTTCTGAAATTAAACTAACTCTTTGTGTTACAGTAAATTGGAAAAGATAGAGGAAAAAAAGTTTTTGTTTGTCTTTACAAGGTAGAGAAAAAAATAGCACACATGGGTATATTTGATCAAGAAATAACCTCTCAGGGGTAGCTAGGTGGCACAGTAGATAGAGCATTGGCCCTGGAGTCAGGAGGACCTAAGTGTAAATCCAGCCTCAGATACTTCATAATTACCTAGCTAGCTGTGTGATCTTGGGCAAGTCAATTAACCCCATTGCCTTAAATATATAAATTTTTTTAAAAAAGTAATAACCTCTCTTAAAATCTTTCTGATCTTTTCAAGTTTCATCCAATATCATATGGTTCAATGAAAGCTTAATAATAATAATAATAATAATAATTATTATTATTATTGTAATATAACATTAGCATGTCTACTATATTTAAGAAAATGTTCTAAAGGACAAGATGGGGTGGAGATCCAAGGTTAAATATGACTATCTCCCCATTACATTCTAGTAGGGAAGAACACAGTCAATTATCACATAGGATTAGATGTGGTAGGGACAAAAAAGAGACCCAGAATATAGAATGCAAGTTTCCCAATAGAATATAAATTTCTTCAAGGTCAGTATTGTTTCATTAAGTCTATATTTCTCTGGCACCTTGCACAGTGTTTGCCACAGGTATAGGCCTTTAATGTTTTTTGAATAAACACTAAATGCTAGAAAATTTGAGGAGGGAGAGATTACTTTTTATGCATGGAAGTGTGTGCATCTGTGTGGTAAAGATCTCAATCACTAATACTGTCTAGGAAATGCAGCTTCATAGGAGTAGAGCATGGAAAGAGAGAATCATAATAAGACTATGATGAAGTCAGGAGGAAAGAGTGAAGTCACTGGCTACTTGGGGACAAAATATCAGAAGTAGGCAGTAAGACAACACAAAATTAAGGTAATCAAACACCAAAGATGCTTAGTTTGCTAGTTTATTTGAATAAATCAATTGATAATTAAGAAATAAAGTTAATTTTCATGAATAGGGGGGCTTGATATGGCAGATCTTTAAAGTCCCTTCTATCACTGAAAGTGCATACTAAAAATTTAACTCAGCTTAGAAGTGCTGCTAACTTTGATTCTCTATTTTTCTAATCCTTTGTACTTTCTTCCATAGTTGGGTAATTATAGTCATGGGTTTGTTAATTAAAAGAGAGTTTTCTGCTTTTAGAAATAATATGCTAATTCCCTTTGAGAAGTAATAAACAAAAGGACAGTCACCTTAGCTAAAATAGACACCAAAAATGTACACATATAACCATACCAAGCTAGACTAAATGGGTCAATATTGGAATAACTAATGATAAAAACTGTACCCAGTAAATGAAATGCAGTTTTTTTTCTGAAATGATAACAAGGCAGATAACTGTAGAATAATAGTACCAAGTCCCAAATCTTGACGCTCTCATTTCCTTGCTTAAAACCAATAAGAGAGAATGTTCTGTTCATTTTTCTTTGAATCCTCCTTTAGCCAGGTTGTAATTTCCTGTTCTTTGATAAAGCCTCTGATGCTGGTTCTTTTCATCAACGTGTTATGCAGGCACCAGTTTAATACCAATAACCACTTCACTACACTATTTGTAAACTTAAGAATAAAGTTAACTTCTCCATAATCTCATTACACCCCAATTTCCAACTCTTCTTGCTTTTTTGACTTGCATGTCTCCTTCTACTGGCAGATGTGAAATAAAGGGTCCCAAGGGAGATAAGGCACATTTTACAAGAATGAGGAGTAAGCTAAATTAATTGCATAAAGTGTAAGTTAGACTGAACATTTGCTGATGTGGCTGAAACTAAGTGTTGAATAGTCAAGATTGATTATCTAAGTTTATCTGAACATGCTACTTCAAAGATCCACATTTTGAAAGTCAATTTCCATATAAGTTGTGACATATATCTGGTGGCTACAGATTGCAAAGCCAAACCTTTAAATTGTCTCCTGGGCACTGGTAATTTACTGGAAATAAATAGAATTGAGGCAAGTAGCAAAAATCATGAGGACTCAGATCAACTTTGTAATTCATGATGTAAAACAAATATAAGAAATAATTAAGATAAATGTAGTTGAACAAGAGGGACAATAAATCACTAGTCTCTTTGCTGTTGAAGGATAGTTTTTGCTTTGGAGGGATTATTTTCTTATTTGATTGTTTGCTTTTTTTCCAAACCTTATGAACTTTGGTCCCTAAAGCAAAATCTCACTTGCCACATTTTTTAGTTATACTTCTGACAATTTGAATCCTTTACTATATATAGCTAGTGGATTCATAAATATAGACTGTTAATCATGAATAAAAAAGTAGTAGATAACAGGTGAGAGAGTGCAGGTGGATTCATATAAACCTATTTCCAGTGTTAGAAAAGCAAATCAGTTGGCAGTCCTATGAATGGTATATTAGAACAATTTTGTCCATCAGGAAACACATTGCTTTGATGAATAGATGACTCCAGCAACAGCTAAATCTTCCCCAACTCTACCTCCCTAAGAAAAGATGAAAAATAAATAAAATAGAAAACCTATTAATGACTCAGAGTTATTGTGATAAAATATGGGAAACCTTAATCTTTTGATGTAAATTCTCACTAAATTAATAGGATTGATATTTGGATTGAATTCTCTACATTGTTAAGAGAGTCACTTGATGGCAAAAATGTCATTTGCTTTATTTGTAGGCATACTCTAGCCTAGAAGATGTTCAAGAAGTTGCTATTAAATTTAGCAAATCCTAATAAGCATTTTATGCTTCTTTGGTTACTACAGCACTGTCAGTTAGATAGCCTGGTGAATAGACTTAGAGTTAGGGAGACTTGTAATACTGCTAAGGACACTGAACATGTGAGCTTCACTTCATCTTTGTCAGTCTCAACTTCCGCTTTCATAAATTGTGATAATAGTAACACCTACTCCCCAAGATTATTTTTGAGTTCAATTGTGGTAATACAGTTACAATATTTCTTAACCTTTAAGTATAAGATATAAAATACTAGGTTATTATTAAGGGGGCAATAACTTGGTAGTGCTATTATTGTTCATAATACTGTTGTTCATTTGCTTCTCCAAAGCTACCCTCCCAGCTTTGTATGCCCAGATTCTGATTTCGCACGCTACATCATTGCATGGTACTTTACACACAAATATCATTTATTCTAGTGTGGGAGAAAATAAATTAGACTCAAGGTCTCAAGTCCTTCCACTTATTATCCTTGTGACCCAGGAAAGGTCTCTTAGTAATCCTGTTTGACCTTGAAAGTTCCTCCCAGCTCTAAATGTGTACCCATGATAGATAAATAATCTCATTTTGGAAGTACAGATTTGGAAAATCATCTGGAAAGGAAAAAAAAAAAAGCATTTTAGCTAATTTTAGTAAACTTCAAACATAGCAACTAAAACTTAAGTCCCGTATCTTAATCCTACCAAGATGAAAGAACCAATAAACAAGACCTGAAATAAGAAGTCTTTCTTACAACTATTAATTCAGCATCTATTTGTTCTACCAATCCTCCCCACTGGTCAAACGTCACTACAGCCTATTATTAATTCCATTGTCACATACCCTCAATTGCCATTGGTTGCCATGTCCTGATTTCCCTAAGTCGTCACCTTTACTCCTCTTCGGAATGTACAAGATCCCACAAATCTCCTTAAGGCCAATGTTTATTCTAACAAAATAAAGGTAAGTGGTGAAATAGTTACAGTTAGACACTTCTGGCAAATATTTGCCTGTGGCCAAAGGATTGAGGCCAGGGCATCATAAGTGACACACAAAGATTTCTTCCTTGTTCTAGTCTCTGGATGCTGTCTGCTTCTGTGGCTTCCTGTCTGCCCTTTCTCTCCCCTCCGCCTCCATATCTATTCCTTTCCTTTCTTTTTCTCTGAAATAGCACAAGCTGCCAGTACATCGCTAGTGATAGATGGCTGAAAGGGACAGGTGGGTGTTTGATGAACTGTTCTGTGCTCTAGCTAGACCTTTTCTACCTGTCACTCGGCACCAAATTTATAGACTTCCTAACTGCTAGAGAAGAAAGAGAGAAATAACCCCTTCTCTATAGTCAGATAGAGTGATTTACATTAGACAATAGATTCCCTTCTTGTTAATCTTTGATAGGACCATATTGAAAAAGTCCTAATTTGGAAAAAGAGAAATATTTCCTTCTAGCACTCTTTTTCCCCTAAGTCATGGAAATTAGAGCAATTGGCTAAATATCCCATTCTTGTATTACTGGTTTGGATATTCTGTATATTTTACTCATGCTTCAAATAAAATATCAGGCATTTATGGGTTATAGAAGATTGGAGATACATTCTGATAAATTCTATATTCTATAATTCAGCACTTCTTTAATCTATTATTTCATCTATTTTAACTATTTTTTTCTTTCATCATCCTTTTTTGGGGGAGGGAGCTTCATTTTTGAAATATGTATTCAGAGGAAGGGCTGGGGAAAGGGAAGAAGTAAAGGATATACGTTTTCAGGAAGCCAGACAAGGACTGGAGGCAGTGGCTGAGGGACAGAAGGAACTGCCATTCCAGTACATTGAGTTTATAGTTGATTAGAGACAGAAAACACAGTTAGAATAGAATCTGTGGTTCAATTATAACACTCACAACAAGAGTCAATCCTTATATAGACAACTATCCTGAACCATCTCTGTTTAGACATCTCCCACTTTTATGCCAAAGAAGTTGACTGGTCAAAATTATGACTGACCTGTTTGCCAAAGCTAAGTATTATCCTTCATTCTGACTACCTTTTACCAGACTACAGCTTTCAACATGGTAGGGGAAGGGAGAGAAGGAAGTAATTCACCATTTATGAAAAGAAAGCAGCTCTTTCCTATCTTGGATCCAAGAGTAACACTTGTTTTGATCTATCTATAATCATTTCAGCAGTATCCATTTATTGCTCATTTTCTATGAGATACAGAAATCTCCCAAAGCCCTAGCCTTTTTATCTCTTACGTTTTCCTAGGATATGATGAAACCTCAGTCCATCTGAAAATTTAGCAATCACATATAGGTATATCCCATATAGAGTTACCCAGATCAGATTGCAATAAAATTATTAACATAACCAAAACTTCATAAAGTCACAAAGGCTCAGTAAAAAAAAATTGTCCATGAACTCACTTATAACATCTTTCCTATAAAACCAACTGACACTATAACAATATTTCTTCTATCATGTTTTCACAGAATCAATTAAGTTCATTTGATGATTTTTCATAAGTATCACCATAAGATGGTGATATACATATATATATATATATATATATGTATATATATGATCTTGGGCAAGTCACTTAACCCCATTGCCTAGAAAAAAACAAAGAAAGAAAAGAAAAGAAAAATGGGATGGCTAGGTGGCTTAGTGAATAGAGCACTGGCTCTGGAGTCAGGAGGACCTGAGTTCAAATCTTGTCTCAGACACTTAGTAATTTCCTAGCTCTGTGACCTTGGACAAGTCACTTAATCCCATTGCCTTGCAAAATAAAAAAAACTCCACTAAAATAGAAATATGCAGATAGTGCCTGGACTTCTGATTTTATTGTCATAAAAGCTCTATATAAGGCACGACTCTTTATCAATGCAGTCAACAACTTCTCTACCAGTAAGAATTTAAATCACATGCTCCCACACCAGGAAGAGTGAGACAGGACTTGAATTCAGATCTTCCTGATTCTAAGACCAATTTTCTTATCTCTAATTCTTCCCTGCCACTGAGCATCATCACGTGGAAATTGTTGTATACCATATTCAATTAACATTTATTCTAAGATAAATGTTTACCTAAACCTAACACTTTCAGAGTATAATCTATACAATGTGTCAGAAATTAACTTCTCCCTTCCCTTACTCACTCTATAAAATCTTCTATGTCCATCTGTTTACCTTTCAGGACAGACCACAGAGCAAGTAACATTATGAGGAAAAAAGTTGCCAGATTTTTCTTTTGGTCCAAGGAAATAAAGGTACTAAATAAAGTGTAGGAGGATCTACACAAAGACCTACTAAAACAGGAGGTCTAGTAAAGGGAGCTTGGTGGAAAGGAAGAATCAAAGAAGTCAAACTTTCATGAAGGTCGAGTGAAAACCAAATGGAAATAGGACAAGAATCTTTCTGGCCTAATCCTGAGGGAAGCAATGACTTCTCAAGATCAACTTCATTCCCCTCAGTGAAGACTGAGTGAAAGATAGGCTCCAATTGCTCATACTCTCCATCTGGGTTTCATTAATTACCAGGAGCATTAATGGTGACTTAAAAGCAATTTTGCAAAACAATAAAGTAGAAAATGCTATACAGAATATTTATTGCTCCAGACATACATTTTATTCCACCAATTCTGAACAGGTGGGGCTATTATACTTTTTCCTATTTGTCTCATATGACTGACTCTCACTCTTAGAAATTTCAGGATTTCATGCTAAGTGACTAAGAAGGTGCTTAATTAAATGTGTGCTTGGTAATTAGAGTATTTTCACAAACAAGTACAGCTGGATGCAATGTAATTGAAAGGAGGAACATAGCAATCCAATGAGCTTTTTTACAGTTGTGAGAATGGTATATACTGAGATAATAGGATATCTTAGCAAAACTCTGAAAGTTGAAGTCATTAGATTTTTTTAAAAATTCTCCTAAAAAAATTGATAGTTTTAAACTTCTCAGGGTCATACCTTACTTTGTGGCAAAGTGGTTGTCAAACTTCCACAACTAAGAAAGGACTCACCTTCATCCCATGAATAATCTTTGGTCCTAAGTCATAAGATCAGCACACTATATATAATAAATAATATTAGTAATCAGAAGGAAAGAAAAAACCAAAAACAAACAAAAAAGCCCTAATTTTTAGTTGCTGCAAGTCTGTGATTTTTAAGAGAACCTTTGTTTCTGTTTCATTGGTACTCTCCATGTAGAATCAATGTTAGGAATTAGACAAGAACAAATTCCCCATTAACTGGCCTTGTAAACCTAATGAACTCTATATACTGCAGTTATTCACAAAGCACTTTGTTTTACACCTCTCCAGTGCATTTCTATATCATTATACATTGCAATAATATGTGGTGTGTCATATCAACTGAATCAAGAAATGAATTCGTTCCAAATGACCCAGAACACATTTTTGTCCCACTGTCTAGTCTGAGATTAAGGATTTTTTCAAAGAGCAAGTATATAAGACAAGCATTATAAGATCTAGAGATAAAGCCATTGGTTAAGAAAGACTAAGGCAGGGGCAGCTAGGTGGCACAGTGGATAGAGCACCGGCTCTGGAGTCAGGAGCACCTGAGTTCAAATCCCGCCTCAGACACTTAATAATTACCAAGCT
Organism: Macrotis lagotis; assembly: GCF_037893015.1. NCBI lineage: Eukaryota > Metazoa > Chordata > Mammalia > Peramelemorphia > Peramelidae > Macrotis > Macrotis lagotis. Next base: position 625,128,239 of record NC_133658.1, read on the forward strand.
GTGTGGCCTTGGGCAAGCCACTTAACCCCATTTCCTTGCAAAAACTAAAAAAAACAAAACAAAAAAGACTAAGGCAAGATTCAGATGAATGGAAAATACTCAGTGGCAGAGACTGTTTTGTTTTGCGTTTTTTATCTTTAGAACCTTATCAAATGACAGGGAAATTTTTGCTGTTAAATCGTTTTGTCACATCTGACTCTTCATGACCCCATTTATGCGGTTTTCATGACAAAGATACTGTAGTGGTTTTTTCATTGCTTACTCCAGGATTCCTGGTTCATAGTTGAAAAAACTGAGACAGAGGTTAAGTGACTAGTGCAAGTCACACAGACAGTGAAGTCTGAGGCTGTATTTGAACTCAGGTCCTCAGCTCCAAGCCTCTCCACTGACTTCCGCTCTCCTTACTCCAGGATTCTATCCATTGAGCCATCTAGTTGCCCTGTCAGACAAATAGTAGGTGCATAATAAATACTTGCTGAATGAATGAATATTACTTAGGAGCTGGCATGGCATAGGAGAAATAATATTGATATTAAAGTTCATCAAAATACTTTATGTGCATTGTCTCATTTTATTGAGGGAAGAACCTTGACAGATGGATTCTACAGGGATTATTATTCCCATTTTACAGGTAAAAAAATCTCATAGTGAGTCACAGATGAAATCTCAGATGAAAGGACTCAGAAGAGTAAAGTGACTTACCTAAAGTCAAATAATGATTTATTATCAGAGTTAGAATTCAATCTGGAATCTCTCTACTCTAAACTGAGTTATATTTAGTCTTTTTTCAGTTGTAGATGACTGTGACCCCATTTGGGTTTTCTTTGCAAAGATACTGGAATGTTCTTCCATTTTTCTCCTCTGGCTTATTTTACAAATGAGGAAACTGAAGCAAACAGGGTTAAGTGACTTTCCTAGGGTCACAACTACTAATTGTTTGAGGCTAGGCTTGAACTTAGATGATCTAGATTCCACATCTAGCACTCTATCTCCTTGCAGTACCTAGCTTGCCCTTTATACTCAGTACTCCATCTACTATAACATCATTGAATCTTGGGTTTAGATCTTTAGGGGCATTATTTGAATTCCTTATTTGTAGATATGTAAGCTGTGATCCAGAGATGGGAAGTAACTTGCCCAAGGTCACAGAGATATCAAATATAAATCTTCGGTGGACCATTGAGGAATAAAAATGACTGGACCAATTGTCATATTCCCAGTATGTAATGTAGAAAGACATGATAAACTTAGAGGTAGCCAAGTGGCACAATGGATAGAATGTATCAAAGCCACCCTGAGACATTTACTTTCTTGTGACTCTAGACAACTCATTTAACCTTTGTCTCCCACACTTTCCTCATCAGTAATATAGGAATAGTCATGGCATCTAACTCCTAGAGTAGGTGGTAGGATGAAATGCAGTGATATCTGTAAGGCACTTTGCAAATCTAGTTTAATATAAATTCCTATTATTTTTGCTTTTTACCAAAAGATACACTTTCTTAAACAGAAATTAGCATTTGCCAGATAATTCAATCTACCACCAACACCTTGACCATCATCTTCTCTAATACCCTGCTGGAGCATCCCAGGATCCTAAGTCCCAAAGTCTTGCAATATTTAAAAAGACACATAGACCCACATCTCACACCCTATTCCAAATAAGGTCAAATGGATATAGGATTTAGACATAAAGAAATACTCATGTATCAGATCTATGGAAAGTGGATAAATTTATGACCAAACAAGAATTAGAGTACATTATAAACTGCAAAATGAATGATTTTGACTATATTAAATTAAAAGGTTGTTGCACTAATAAAATCAATGCTGCCAAAAATCAGGAGAAAATCAGAAATTGGAAAACAATCTTCACAACTAGAAGCTCTGATAAAGGTCTCATTTCTAAAATATATAGAGAACTACATCAAATTTATAAGGTTATACATCATTCCCCAATTGATAAGTAGTCAAGGAATATGAATAGACAAGTTTCAAATGAAGAAATTAAAACTTTATATAATCATATGAAAAAATTTTCCAAATCATTATTGATTAAAGAAATTAAATTAAAATTTAAAAAAATTAAGAAAAAACTTGAGGTATCACCTCAAACCTCAGATTGGCTAAGATGACAAAAAGGGAAAATGAAAATGATCATGGTTGAAGAGGTTGTGGGAGGATTGGGATATTGATGCATTGCTGGTGGAGTTATGAATGAATCCAACCTTTCTGGAGAACAATACGGAACTATGTCCAAAGGGCAGTAAAACTCTTCACACCTTTGACCCAGAAATTCAAATTCTAGGCTTATAGTCAGAAGAAATCATAAAAAATGGGAAAAGTGCTACATGTTCCAAAATATTCATGCAGCTCTTTTTGTAGTGGCAAAGAATTGGAAATCCCCATCAATTGGGGAATGGCTAAACAAATTATGGTATATGAATACTTTGAAATATTATTGTTCTATAAGAAACCACAAATGGTCTAATTCTAGAGATGCATGGATGATTTACAGAATATGATGCTGACTGACAGGAGCAGAACCAAGAGAACATTTTACACATTAACAACAACATTGTTAGATTATCAACCTTGATGGAAGAAGCTTCTCTCAGCAGGTCAGAGAGCTAAAACAACCATATTAGCCCCAGCTATGCTATCGCTATCCAGAGGAAGAAAAACAAAACAAAACCAAAAAAAAGAAATTTAAAAATCCTTCAGAATCTGATGAACACTTTATTAAAAATATCTCTTATGTATCTCTTTCCCTTAATCTTAATCCTTCTTAATGAAAATGACTAATCTGTAAAAATGTTTATCACAAATATGTATGTATAATGGTAACTTGACTGCTGTTAAGGGGAGGGGGTGGGAAATTTTGCAACTTAAAAATGTACATATGCATATGGATGAATGTTGAAAATCTTTTATAATATACATTTTTAAAAATAAAATATCACTAAAAAAGAGATTTTTTTTTCTGACATGGTAATCTAAGGACCTTGCAAAGTTTCCAGTTGACTTGTAACTCAAGCTTGCCATATGTGTTGTCACCTCCATTAAAATGTGAATTTCTTGGAAACCAGAATTGTCTTAATTTTCTGGGTATTCCTAATGCATAATGAAAAGCTTTGTACATAGTAAGTGTTTAATAAAGGCTTGCTTCATTCATTCATTCATCCATTCATTCCCCTCCTAAGTTGTACTTCTAGGCAATGCTAATCATATTCATGAACTCACCACATCTTGCTGAGTTAATTCTAGGTTTACAAACAGGCTGCATTTCTCCTGACAGGGCTAACAATCAATTTCATTTAAGGTTGTACAAATCTTATGCAAATATCCTAAACTGTGCCTGATCAAACAGGAGCCTGATCTCCCAAGTTACATGACTCTCATTTATGGAGAAGAGAAACAGAAAGCTCACAACAATGGGGATCAACATATTTACACTCCTTTAAGCATTCATAAGAAATGTGCATCTGTTTAGCAAGATGGTGCCTTTTCTTGCAACTCAACTGAAAATAAAACATAGAGCACAGTGAAAAGGTACCTGGGATCTAGAGCAGACCTGGCCCTTTTCCTGGTCTGCTCATTTCCCCAAATATAAATCTCACTTTTTTCCAGAGATAAAATGAGGGAGAATGAGATGAGATATTTCCATATCAACCAGGAAACATAAAATAGGTATAAAAGAACTCAACTTCTTGGAGGAAAGGTGTTATAGAAATAAATCATCAATATCACTTTTGATCGAGGATTATAGTCAATTTCTGGTTATCTGAATTAATGAAAGAAAAGAAGTATGAATAATGTGCAACAATGAATGATCTCTCAAATTTTATGATTCTATTCAGAAAGAAATTACAATGAGTTTTGAAATACAGTCAGAAATAGGTGGGACCCAGATTCATTTTTTAGTGGAAACAAATGTGAATAAAGATTTAGGAGGTGGATGGGACCTGAGAGGCCATCAAGTCCAGTGGTCTCATTTTATGAATGAGAAAAAAATGTTGACAGAATGAATGAATAATTGAAGTACCCAAATTAAAAAATAAAGTAGTAAATGGCAGAACTAAGATTTCAACTGAGATACTTTGATTCCAAATGCCAGTCATCTTTTTTGTTTGTCTATTTCTCTGCACTCTAGAAAAGAAAACACATATGGGTGACATTTGCCAGTTTTGTTGATTGTTGTTCACTTGTTTCAGTAGCACCTGACTCTTTGCGATCCATTTGGGCAATATATCTCTGGAAATTCTTCCTTGCCCTTATTAATGAATACTTCCGATGCTACCTATATCCATTTGACCCTAGATTTAGTAAATAGCTAATAAATTAATGGCAGTTAGATGGTGAAGTAGTTAAAATGCCTGATCTGAAGTGGTGAAGACATCTTCCTGAGTTCCAGTTTGACTTCAGATGATTATTAGATCTATAACCCTGAACAAGTCATTTAACCCTCTTTACCTCTGTTTACTCATATGTAGAATAAGTTGGAGAAGAAAATGGCAAGCAACTCCAATATCTTCTGTGAAAAAAAAATCCCAGCTGAAGTCACAAAGAGTCAAACACAACTGAAAAATGAGTGAACAAATAAATCTATTCTTTACAAAAACATCACTCATTCCAATGAATTTGGTTTGTTTCACTTGTAGAAATACTAAAATTTTTATTATTGCTAATTATGATATTTTATATCTGGATTGCTCCATGTATTATTTTTAGCATTTGTATTACTTAATTTTCTTTTTTACAACCCTGTAATATAGGTAGATGTGGCAGGTTTCATAATCCTCACCTTAAAGATAAGGAAAATCAAGTCTGGAGAAAATAAATTATCTATATAAGGTCATAAAAATAGTTACCAGACTCAAATTGAAGTCTAATGGTCCAATTTTTTTTTCAACTATAATATAGGGACTCATTTCGTGTCCCCAATCAATAAGAAGAAGTCCATGTTCTGAAATCCTGGTCCTGAGGAAAAACAAAGGGAAGATGTTGATGTCAAAAAGAAAAATAACTTGCCCCCAGGTCACATACACCTTCTATACCAAGGGTACCTTGAAGTTTGCTTTCAGAGAGCTATGCAGGAAATCCGGGACAAAGGAAAAATACACCTTAGAGGCGAAGAACACAGGGACAGGTCTTTAAATATTGAAAAGGCTGCCTGGATGATTGATAAGTCTACTAAGTGAAGACCTCAAACTGAGGTTAAAAAACGGTTTTAGGAGCAGAGGTAAAAATGAACTGGCCCTTTGAGAGCTATTCTAGTCTCAACTTCTTTTGATGCCAATTTTTTTTCTAACTTTATCTTGTCCCCTAGAGTCATCAATTTTTATATTCTGGACAAAACTCCTTTTTTTAAATTTGTTTGATTGGCTAACAGGACCATTGATTTGTGGGTAATTCAATTGGACCAGATAGATGAATCCTCTGGAGTTCCTGATCAATTTGATGAATCCCATAGTTAATCTGTTGAGATATCAGGGCATGGCTTTTATTTGGAGATCTATGGAATGTGGATATAACATGGGCTCTTGCAGAGAACGTACAGGGAACTCCTAATGCTTGAGTGACTCAAAAACTAACTTTTAGAGCCCCTACATTTTCTATAAAAGTAAACCAGCACATCAACTCTCTTGCATTCTCCTCACACATTCTAGAAATTTTCATTTGTACCAACTTGTAGAGTAAAACAGAGAAGGGGGTATTTCTTCTACCTCTACCTCAAAAATCAATTAATGTTGATTTGTGGAAGAAGCATATGTAGCATCAAATACGCTTAGTAAAATGAGCTCAGAAGGGACCTCAAATTCCTAGATGCCTTCTGCCTTTCTTTTTCCTTTTTTCATGAAAAAAATCAGACATGAGAGATTTGATGACAAGTTTACTCAGTCCATTATATGCCAGGATTTGGATCATAGATAATGTAGGAAGGCAAGGGTAGAAGCAAATATGTTTGTGTTAACTAATAATTGTTGTCCTTCAATTTTGAAGAAGGCTATATGAAACAATTGATGGTGGCACGATTTGCATGTTATATTTATTATAGTGAGGGGAGTATTGTGCAAAGGCATCCTTCTCACTTCTCTTTTTCAAAACCATTAATTGCCCTAGTCCAAAAATTTCACCTCTAGCATCACAATAAGAATGCCCCAGCCATGCTTCTTAATCATGGTTCATTTCTAAAAACCAACAAAATAGGACTGGGGTCCTATTCCAATATTCCTAGGTTGGGTTATCCAGTAGGACTCAGGTCTGCTCTGAATACTCTAATAAATTGTGAACCCCAAAATTTACTGTAGATTTATTGGTAATTTGGGGAGTTGATTCCTTGGTAGCACCTATTTGAGAATTCACAGGTTTGACAATTTGAGTACCATCCTTTAGGACTTTGATAGGAAGAAGATGTCTCCAATAGAATGTTTCTCAAAGAAGCAACTTTTCAAGTACAGTTCCAAAAGCTGAAGAGCAAAAGAGATGTTACTGAGTTGAGACAAGATTTTGTCACCACCACCAATTACTTTAAATTACGTACATGGTGCAAGGCTAACAAAAAATCAAGATGGAAAGAGGAGAGAACAACTTATTAAATGGGTCTACTGTGTGCAGATCCTGTGATAAATGCTTTACAACTATTTTTTTTCATTTGATCTTCACAACAATCCTGGCAGGGAGGTGCTCTTATTTTCATTACTACTTGGTTAAGGAAACTGAGAAAGAGAGCTATTAGATGATTTACCTAGAGTAAAGCAGTAAGTACTTGAAACCAAATTTCAACTCAGATTTTCCTGACTCCAGTTCTAGCACCATCCATTGGGCAACCTTTCTCAGTCAATCAATAAACATTGTGTCTACCATGTTCCAGACACATGATAAGCACTTGGAAATACCTATAGAGGCAAGAGACAGTCCTTGGCCCCAAAGAGGTCACAAGTTAATGAGGAAGACAACAAGGAATCAAAAGATATAACCCAACTATGTAAATAGAAAATTAATAGAAAAAAATAATAAAATAAAATTTTAAATTAATAAAATAAAAAATCAGGATAGGAAAAGGTTGGAAAAAGGCTTCCTGTAGAATATATAACTTTAATTGAGGCTTAAAGGAAGTCAGGAAAGCTAGAAGGTGAAACAGCCTGAGAAAATATCATGAATTGAGAGATGGAGTGTATTATTTGTGGAACAGCAAAGCAACTAGCTAGAAGGAGATTGCTTTTTCATCAATTTATGTTTGCTTTCTAGTGGGACTTAAAACCATATTGTTGTACATCAAATTTGGTGTGAACTCTGCATAACACCATGATAGAGGGATATTTAGCAGAATTTCAATTTATTGTCTCAACGTCAGCTCTAAAATGCAAAGAAGCTGATAGGATATTTAGTTGTTTTGTGTTTCTGTATCTATTCATGGCTAAAGTTAGATTTTGTTTTTCCCTTTGCATTTCCATGATGAACTCAGTAGTGAAATTTCTATATCAAATAGAATGGGAAGTTTAGTACCTTTCCTTACATAATTCTGAATTATTTTGCAAAATCATTGAATCACGTCTCAGTTCATCAACATTAAATTAAAGAATCCAACATCTACTCATCATAGATAACTTGAATATTTTATCTTTGAGCATCTGATGATCTTAAAAGGAAACTTCAGTATTATTTTAATGTGCTCTGTGATTTAGTTAATTTTTTATAAATTTTTTATATTTCTTTTAAAAACAATCTAATCAGATTATTTACCTATTTATCTTTAGGGCACTAGCACTTGGCCTTATATACTTATACCAATTCCTTATATATTCTTTAAAATAGTATAACATATAGCTGATGCACAGATGTTTTCCCCACAATATATCATTTCTTTTAATCCTACTTACATGGTTTAATTCATATAATACTATTATAATATTATATATTTGAAATAGTTTATTTTATCTTTTATGATCTCTTTCTTATTCACTAAGAATCTCTCCTACCTCCATTATAATTGTGAAAAGTACTTTCTTCCCTTTTTCTATTAAAGTTTTTAAATGATTAGATCTTTTATATTTACTCCCTAAATCCATCTGAAGCTCATTGTGGTGCAGGTCTAGAATTAGTTTTTGACAAATTGCTTTCTAGTTTGCCAAAAATTTCCTGTTTACTAGTGAATACTCCCTCCCAGTAATTTGTATTTTTACATTTTCCATATACTAGGATATAGTACTCATTTATTTCTAAGTATTATTTGTTCTATTTTACTTTAAATTTCCATGTTTAAACTAGGAAAAATCATTTTGATGATTATGCATTTGCTGTATAATTTTTTTTTAGGTTTTTGCAAGGCAAATGGGGCTTGTCCCCATTTGGGGGGATGGCTTGTCCAAGGCCACACAGCTAGGTAATTATTAAGTATCTGAGGTCAGATTTGAACCCAGGTACTCCTGACTCCAGGGCCGGTACTTTATCCACTGCACCACCTAGCCGCCCCTGCTGTATAATTTTAAAACTGATATTGCTAGACAGTTTTCATTGTTTTACTTTTTTCTATATTTTCCTTTATATTTTCACCTTTTATTCTTCAAGATGAATTTTGTTATTAATTAAAGTTTATAAAATAATACCTTTTTAATTTTATGCTTTAGTACTAAATGTAAAAATTAATTTTGGAACTATTTACATTCTTTTTATCATGACATTTCAGTCATGAGGAATGAATAGCTCTATATTTATTTAGTTTTTCATTTTTTCTGTAAATAGTGAAGATACATACTGAAGATATTTCATCTTCAAGTGTCACTTTTTTTACCTTTGTTGTAGTTATTTTAATAGAATTTCTCTTTTTATATTTTCCACTCAAGTTTTGCCAGTAATACATAGAAAGGTCAATAATTTTGTTTATTCATTTTATATACTGCTACTTTACTGAAATTATTATTTCTATTATATTTGTCACTAAATCATAAGGGTTCTCTAAGTTAACTCGTCTATCATCTGCTAAGATGAATAATTTTGTCCCCCTTCTTTGCCTACTTTTACTCCTTCAGCTTTTACTCTTTAAATTTATTATTACTCTATCAAAAATAGTTTTATTCTTTCCTCCCCAGCTGTTAATGCCCTTCTCCCATATTGTGTCTCTGTATCTATTCACTTATACTCAATCTATAAACATTTATTAAGTACTTGTTTTTATAATCATTAACTTCCTTCCCTTCCCCTCTCAAACTATAAATCAGGGTCTAGTTTTTCTTCATTTTAGTTTGTTTTGATTCATTTGCATAATATTATTATTATTATTATTAACACTATTTTAGTCTTCAAATCCATAGCACCTGAAGTTGTAAGAAAATTACTTAGGATAAGCAATAATTTGACATATGTGTATTTAATTTGTTGTGGCAGTAGTGGTTAAGTATTTATGCTTTTTTTAACTCTAGATTGATTTAGAATGTCAGATCTTGGCCAGATGAAACTTAATGGAGTTGTATTCCCAAGCTTTAGCTAGTTCTCTGTCAGTTAAGTGCTTAGTTTTGGCTATGCACATATGCTTCATTATTCTTTTATTGTAGTTTTTAAATTGACTTTACTCCAAGGAAATTAGCTAAAACTACAGTATTTAAATAACATTTAAATGACTGTTAGAGATATCATGGAAAACAGAAATAAACTTCTCTCATCATTTGTTGTTAATGTCAGGCAAAGTTAAGAAAAAAGAGGAAGAATATCTTCATCAAAGTTGTTCAGTTTCCTGCATGATTTCCAACACTGAATCCAAGTGAAAGAAGGATTCCCTGTAGATGTTGTTGAGGTTTTTTGTTTGAAGCCGATGGGATATGCTAATTTTATCAGAACATCTGGAACATGAGATCTGCAATCACTCAAAAACAAAACAAAACAAACAAGAAATTTGGTCAAACCATTGATTTTTTTGGACTATACTAATTAATTAATCAATTTTATTTATTTATTTTCAGCCATTTTACATGCATATTTCCAAGTGACAAAGTTTCTCTCCACCTTGCCTTCCTACCTCCATCCCCTCAGTTGGGAACAGTCAGGTTAGCATTTTACTTATATACTTTGTTAAACATGTTTACAAATTACTAATTTTTGGCATGAGGAATTAGGACTAAGGGAAATTGATACATAAGAGATAATTTTTATAGTGTTCATCAGATTTGGTAGGGGTGGATTTTTCTGTTTTATTTTGTTTTGTTTTCCTCTGCTTGGGGATAATATAGTTCATAAACTGTCAAATACAGTTGTCCTAGCTCTCTGGACTGCCAAGGGGGATTGCTTCCATCATGGCTGTTCATCTCATAATGTTGATGTGTAAATTATTATTCTCTTGGCTCTACTCTGTTTGCTCAGCATCAGATCCTATAACTCATTCTATGCTTCTCTAGAGTCCAACCATTTATCATTTCTTAGAGAACAATAATATTCCACAATATTCTGGTACCATAACTTGTTTAGCCATTTCCCAACTGATGATCATACCCTCTATTTCCAATTCTTTCTCACTACAAAAAAGAGCTGCTAGGAATATTTTTGGAATTGTAGGACTTTTCCCTTTTTTACAATTCTGTATATAGTCCTAGAACTGGAATTACTGGGTCGAAGGGTATGAAGAGTTTTATTGCTTTTTGGGCATAGTTCTGCATTGCTCTCCAGAAAGACTGGATTTCTTTACAACTCCACCAGCAGTGCATCAATGTCCCAATCCTCCTGCATCCTCTCTAACATTGATCATCTTCCCTTTTACTCATCTGGGCTAATCTAATAGGTGTGAGATGATACCTCATTATTGTTTTAATTAGCATTTCTATAATCAATAGTGATTTGAAGCAGTTTTCCATATGCTTATATATAGAGAGAGAGAGCTTTAATTTCTTCATTTGAAAGCTGTTCATATCCTTTGAAATTTATAAATTGGGGAATGATTTGTGACTTTATAAATTTGATGCAATTCACTATATATTTGAGAAATAAGACCTTTATTATAACTACTGATTGTGTAGATTGTTTCCCTGTTTTCTTCTTTTCCTTTGAATTTTGGCAGCATTGATTTTATTAGTGCAAAACATTTTTAATTTAATATAGTCAAAATCATTCATTTGCAGTTTATAATATGCTCTAATTCTTGTTTGGTCATAAATATATCCCTTTTCCATAGATCAGATAGTTAGAAAATATTTTGGTCTATTAATTTATCTATGGTATTGCTCTTTATGTCTAAATCTTGAATCCATTTCAATCTTATTTTGGTATAGGGTGTGAGATGTGGATGTATGCCTAGTTTTTATCATACTATTTTCCAGTTTTCCCAACAATTTTTGTCAAAAAAATGTGTTCTTACTCCAGAGGTTGATGTCTTTGGGTTTGTCAAATAGTGAGTTCTTATCCCAAAAGTTAATGTCTTTGGGTTTGTCAAAGTGTAGATTGCTGTAGTCATTTACTGCATTTTCTTTTGAACCTATCCTAATCCACTGATTCATTACTCTATTTTTAAATCAGTACCAGACAGTTTTGATGACTGCTGCTTTATAGTATAGTTTTAGATCTGGTAGAGCTAGGCCACCTTCCTTTACCTTTTCTTTCCATCAGTCCCCTTGCTATTCTTGCCCTTTTGTTGCTCCAGATGAATTTTGTTACTATTTTAGTAAAGCAGTTATTTGGTAGTTTGATTGGTATGGCACTGAATATGTAATTTAATTTGGGTAGAATTGTCATTTTTAACATATTTGCTCAACCCAACCATGAGCATTTGACTTTTTTTTTAGGTTTTTTGCAAGGCAAATGGGGTTAAGTGGCTTGCCCAAGGCCACACAGCTAAATAATTATTAAGTGTCTGAGACGGGATTTGAACTCAAGTACTCCTGACTCCAGGGCCGGTGCTTTATCCACTGCGCCACCTAGCCACCCAGAATTTGACATTTTTTTCCCAATAATTTAGATATGACTTTATTCAAGTGAGGGAAGCTTTATAATTATGTTTATACAGTTTCTGCATTTGTGTTGGGAGGAAGATTCCTAGGTATTTAATGCTGTCTACAGTTATTTTAAATGGAATTTCTCCTCTATCTCTTTTTTCTTAGGCTTTGTTGCTCATATATAGAAATGCTGATAATTTATGTGGGTTTATTTTATATCCTGCTATTTTGCTGCATTTGTTAATTGTTTCACAGAGTTTTTCAGATGATTTTCTTGGGTTCTCTAGGTATAACATCTTTCCATCTAAAGTTTTGCTTCCTCATTGCCTGTTCGATTCCTTCAATTTATTTTTCTTCTCTTACTGCTGCTGCTAACATTTCTAAAACTATATTGAATAATAATAGTGATAACAAGCAACCTTTTTCACAGCTGAATTTATTGGAAATGCCCTGAGTTTATTACCATTAAATAATATTTGTTGATGCTTTTAGACAGATACTATTTTTTATTTTTAAGAAAATTCCATTTATTCCTAAACTTTCTACTTTTTAATAGGAATGGATTTTTTTTTATCGAAGGCTTCTTCAGCATCTATTGAGATAATCATACAATTTCTGCTTGTTTTGTTACTGATATATTTAATTATGTTCAGTACTTTCCTAATGTTGAAACACCCCTGCCTGCCTGTTATAAATCCAACCTGATCATGATGTATTATCCTAGTATTGACTTGCTGTAGTTTCATTACTAAGCAGAATTACTACTTTTACTAATTACTAATTACTACTATTTAAGATATCAATAGTCATTAGGGAGATTGGTCTATAATTTTTTTTGTTTTGGTTCTTCCTGGTTTGGGTATCAGCACCATGTTGATGTCATAAAAGAGTTTGACAGAACTCCTTCTCCTATTTTTAAAAAATGTTTATGTAGAATAAAAATTAATTGTTCCTTAAATGTTTGGAAGAATTCACTTGTAAATAAATCTGGACCTGAAGATTTTTTCTTAGGGAGTTTATTGATGGTTTCTTCAATTTCTTTTTCTGAAATGTGGTTATTTAAGTAATTTAATTCTTCTTCTATTAATCTGGGCGGTTTGTATTTTTGTAAATATTCATCCATTTCACTCAAGTTTTCCAATTTATAGGCATATAGTTCAGCAAAGTAGCTCTGAATTATCTGTTTAATTTCCTCCTCATTGGTGGTTAGTTTATTTACTCTTTTCATTTGTGATGCTGGTAATTTGATTATATCCTTTCTTTTTTAAAAAATCATATTAACCAGAGATTTGTCTATTTTAATGGCTTTTTTGTAAAACCAACTCTTAGTTTTATTTATGAGATCAATAGTTTTTTTGCTTTCCATTTTATTGATCTCTCTTCCTTGATTTTCAGAATTTCTAATTGGTATTTAATTGGGAATGTTTAATTTGTTCTTTTTTCTTGCCTTTTTGGTGCATACCCAATTCATTGATCTCCTCTTTCTCAACTTTATTCATATAGGTATTTAGAGATATAAAGTTTCCCCTCAAAACTGCCTTGGCTACATCCCTTAAATTTTGGTATGTTGCCTCATTATTATCATTTTCTTGGATATAATTATTGTTTATTTCTATTATTTCCTGTTTGATCCACCCATTATTTAATCTTGGTTTATCTTTTCCTGATCCTTTATTACATGTACTTTTAATTGCATCATAGTCTAAGAAGTGTATATTAATTATTTCTGCCTTTCTACATTTGATTTCAAAGTTTTCGTGCCCTAATACATGGTCATTTTTGGTGAAAGTGCCATAGATTGTCAAGAAAAAAAAGTATATTCTTTCTATCCCCATTAAGTTTTATCCAGAGGTCTATCATATCTAAGTTTTCTAAGATTTCATTCACCTTCTTAGCATCCTTCTTGTTTATTTTGATGTTGGATTTATCTAATTCTGAGAGAGAGAGGGAGATTGAGTTCTCCCATTATTAAAGTTTTGCTGTCTATTTCCCCTTGTAATTCACTCAACTTTTCCTCTAAGAATCTGGATGCTATATACTAAACATACATGTTTAGTAATGATATAGCTTCATTTCCAATGGTTCCTTTTAAGAAGATGTAGTTTCCTTTCTTATCCTGTTTAATGAGATTGATTTTTGCTTTCACTTTGTCTGAGATTAGGACCACTACCCCAGATTTTTTTATTTCCTCTGAGGCATAATATATTTTGCTTCAACCTTTTACCTTTCCCCGTATGTATCTCTTTGCTTCAAATGTGTTTCTTGTAAATAACATATTGTAGGATTCTGGTATTCTTCTATCTGTTTCCATTTTATGGGACAGTTCATACCATTCATATTTACAGTTAAAATGACTAATTCTATATTTCTCTCTATGCCACCTTTCTCCATTTATATTTATCTCTTTTCTTTTCTCTTATTCCTCCTCACCAAAATTTTACTAACTTTCCTTTGATTTTTCTTTTAAAAATTGAACTTTCAATTTGTTTTCACTTATACCTTTCCTTCCCTTTTATCAGTCCCTTGTTCCCTTATCTTTCCCTGTTCCCAGTCCCCCTCTTCCCTGTAGATTGTTAGATTTTTTTAAACCCAAATGGGAATGTATCTTATTTCCTCACTGGGCTAAATCTATTGAATAGAATTTACTTCACATTCTCCCTTATTTCCCTTTAAATTTATAAATCTTTTTGCCTCTTCCCTTGGTGCTCTAATATTATTAATCAGGTATCATCAATAACAGTTTGTTTATTTGATTGCATTATAAACTCTTATTGTTATCAAGATATCATCACAGATTGTTTACTTGATTGTTTGATAAGCAGTATTGACTCAAATTGCATCAAATTATAATTATAATCATTTTTTATCTTACCCCCTCCTTTCAAGTAACTTTCAAGGACACACAATCCTCCTCACAAGTCAAAATATCATACAAAGCTATATTATTTCTTAAACTACTTGTGTCCCTCCCCCCAGGCCTATTTTCTTTCATACTTTAACTCCCTCCTCCCCACCCAGAGTACTTAACATCTTGTTTATAGAGCCAATGTTTAATGTGTCTCCTACTTTACCCCCCCCCCCACCTTGTTAAATGAAGCACTGGTTATTTTAAATCTTAATCTAATTAATGGAAAGAATCATGAAGATCTCTGTGTACTGGGAGACTCTGGAGGTCTCAGTCAAGAACCTAACAAATGATTGTAAGTAAGAGACATTGACTCAGGTCCTCACACCTTATGATGCCCTCATTAGACAAGGTGCTTGTGATTAAAGCAGTCAGGCTATAATGAGATACTTAAGTGAAAATGAATACTTCTGCTTTTTTCCAGGGCTTTTTGTCTCAGACATAGTGATGTGATCTTGGACCTCTTCAGTTGAGAGACAGGACCCAATTAAACCCATATCCTTTACGTTCATTCTCTTCAATTATATTCTACCCTCTATCCTTAGAGAAGTAAAGTTCTAATGAGTTAGAATTGCTATATCTTCCCTTTTAGGGACCAACATTTGTTTAAAACAGTTTTAGTTTTTCAGTCCCCTTTTTCATTTAGCTTTTTTAATGTAATTCTTCAGTCATGTAATTGGAAATTGAATTCTCTGTTCAATTCTGGCCTTTGTGTCAGGAAATTCTGGAAGTCCTGTATTGCATTGAACATTCCATCTTTTGCCCTGACAATATATAGTGAATTTTGCAGGGTAGTATGTTCTGGGTTGTAATCCTAGATCCTTAGCTCTCCAAAATATGTTATTCCAATTTTTCCGATCCTTCAATGCTGAGGCTGATAGGTCCTGTGTTGGTTTGATTATATTCCCTTTGAATTTGAATTGTTTTCTTTATGCTGTTACAATATGCTCTCTTTTATTTGAGGGTTCTGGAATTTGACTATTACAGTCCTTAGAGTTTTTAATCCTGGAGGTATTTTTCTGAAGGAGCTCTGTGGATTCTTTCAACTGTTATATTGTTAACCTGCTCTAGTAGATTGGACCGTATTCCCTTATAATTTCTTGTATGACGTTTTCCAGGTTCTTTTGTTGGTCCAGGCTTTCTAGGAGTCCAATGATTCACAGCTTGTCTCTTCTGGATCTGTTTTCCAGGTCATTCATTTTCCCTAGAAGATACTTTACATTTTCTTCAATTTTTTTTTTAGTCTTTTTATTTTGTTTGATGGAACATTGTAGTCTTGTAAATTCATTGGTTTCTAACTCTTCAATTCTAATTTTTAGGATTTTATTTTCTTCAATTATGTTTTGTGTTTCCTTTTTTAAAGGTGGTGAATTCTCTGGTCAATTTTTTCACAATTTTCCTACATGACTTTCACTTCTTTTTTTCCCATTTTTCTTCTTCCTCTCTTCTTTGGTTTCTAAATTCATTTTAAGCTCTTCAATGAGCTTTTGTATTTGAATCCAATTTATAGACTGTTTGGATACTTCTTCTGTGAGTAATTTTTTGCTGCTTTCTTCTTCAGACATGGCATTGCTTGTTATCTTTATCTGTGAAATATTTTTCTATAGTGAGTGCTTTTAGCTTTTTTACTCATCTTTGTCGTTGTAGTTCTGTTCCTGGGGTATATGGAGTATAGATACAAGCTTTTATTTTGCTAGGGCTGGGGTCTGATCCCTGGCTTGCTGATGGCCAAGATGTTCCCTATACAATCCAGGCCTTGTATTTGTAGAGGTTTTTTTTTTCCTCTCCCCCACCTTTATGTCCAGGTTCTGACTTAACAGAGGGTGTTCCTGACCTAGTCCTGTCTTCTGTTCCAGTGTTTTGGGGTTCAGACTTTGTTTGGGGTTGGGATCTGCCCTGCTGGCTTGTTATCCAGCTGCCAGGACCTCTGTTATTATCAAGCTGTCAGGACCTGGATTGCACCTCAGCTAAAAGCCTCTTACTGGCTTTCTCCACTCTCCCACCTTCTGGACTTTTCTTCTCCTTTTTCCCCAAAGAGATAGATCTTAAATGAAGATCCTTCACGATGTCTGCAGTTCAAAACTTCTTAGAATCTTCTCTCTTTTCTTGGTGGGATCCATAGTGTGAATGCCAGAGTAGAGGCTTCATATACCTCTGGTAGGGAAAGGCTCCGGCAACAGGTTAGTTTCATGCCACCATCTTGGCTGCTCCTGAAGTCTCCTGGACTATATATTTAAAGAGTTGTTTTATTCATACACATGTGAGCTGAGCCTAGAACTAAACAGGCAGCTAGTGTATTTGGTTGACTTTAGGTACTTGTAAGGGAATTTCAATGATTTTTCAATTGTTTTAATGATGTTTCAAATGTTTTCAAATATGAATTGGCTGCATTTCACATGATACCAACATTTGCAAAACATCAAATTGTCATTCAGTTAACTTTCATCTTTAGGTACCTACTTTAAGCTAGGTCTTCTATTATGTGCTGGGGATAAGAAGACAAAATAAACAAAATCCTCAGTCCCTGTTTGTTGATTGTTTGGACAACAAGGTGATTCATAATATGTTAATAATGCAGATTAATATTAAAACACTTCCTATAACCTTTCTACATATATCCTATAACCTATCTACATATTCCCTAGCTAAGAGCTTTTAAGAGGAAACTGTCAATAATTGAACTAGGAAACAACCAGCATATTAGTTGTAATAGGCACACTGGAGGATATCTTTGATATCACATTTATCATTTATTCATCTCACTATCCCATTAATATCTTTCCATTTCTAATACTGATTTCCTCTGCTGATCTAATCATTGTCACCTTTTATGCAAACACTTTGAAACATATCTCTTGTTTATGTAAGAATATGGAGATCTATTTAGATGCATCTGAAAATCATCAATTTTATGAACATTTCAATAATGTTGTTACTATTTTGTCAAAATAGCTAGCACCTTTCATTTGCAGTACCCTCCTGAGTTTTCAGCACTCTTTCCTTCATTCAGCTTTCTCCCTTGAAGGATTTGGAATCTCTGTTTTGAGTATTTTCCTTCTATTTAAATTTATTAAATTTTTTAAAAAAAAATTTGAGTTGGACTCAATAGGGAAAAAAAGTCTTCTTTTTACTATCCTATCATCTTGAAATCTCAGTATATTTTGTCTGATCCTTCTCAAGATAGTGCCTGTGGGGTTTGACCTAGCAGCAGGACCATCTGTAACTATGTTAGGGGAGTGAACACCAACTGATCCTTATATCTCCTCCTTGAAACACCCACCTCTGTGATAACTAACTAAAAAAGCTTAAAGGCATTTTCTTTATCACTGCCCTCTGTGATCCTTGAGCTGAATCTTAGTCCTCTTAGAGAATAAGTATTCAATCAAAAGACAAAGTATCTCACAATGTGAAGGGACATTGAAGGTCACTTAGTTCAACCTAGTACTAAAATATGAAATGTGAAACTTTTTTTAAATGAACCTATGAAACTTTATAGCACATTGAGTGTACAATGAGCACAGTTCATAGGACAATTACCTTGAGCCTAAAGTTCAAACTATTTATTCCCAAGGATAAAAGAGGTGAGAGGAGAAGGCTACTATGCCTGGAAGGATTTTAAAAGACCTAAGTTTCATATACAAATGTTTACATGTGTACACATGATTCTGTGTACAAATTACAACTCCTGCACAAGTTCCCAAAGTCAATTCAGCCATTTTCTCCTATTCTGTCTGAGCTCAATTACTCTCTGTTCACAATATCTGTCCACTATATCTGTAATAATGGACCAGGATAATCCCTGGTTTACCAATGCACAGCATGTAGAAATAATCAATCAATGAGAGAAATAGAATCCTAATCAAAAATAATAAGCTCACCAAACCCAAAGTGTAAACAACAGTGTTTAGAGAAATAAACAATAACACAAAAATCAGCAATGAATTAACAAAGTGGTCAGCAGTGCTTGCAAACTTCGATTTATGATTGGGTTTGCTAAATCTATTTTTAACTTTATTGTTCTTGCAAGGTGAGATGCTTGAGCACTAATATCTTTGATAATAGTGTTTTGATACCCTGGCACATCATTACATTCCAGCTATACAGAATGCAGTATATAATTCTCTTCTCTACACAACTTGATGTATATTCTCTGTGCCTATACCAGTTTTGCACTTGGAACAACTGCAGTGGTCCAAAGACTATTCCCCTCTCTGGGGGAATAAACTCACACAGCTTGGAAATCTACCATGCTGTTGAGACTTATTGGTCATGCAGTGAATAAGGACAAATACACCAAAAGATTTCCATCCAGCTGGCCCCAGACCATGATTAGCATCCATTTATTCAGACATCTTGGCATCTGCCCTAGCACCCCAGCAGTGAGAATTTAACCTTCCCCCTACTTTCCATCGTGTGCTCTAGTAACTAATAAATTAATCAATATTATCATTGCTTCTACAAAGGTCATTTCACCCTACTTCCCTATGGTTCCCCTTACTGTTTATTCACTCCCTGGAAAAATATTCCTTTCCTTGGCCACACTGGCCTTATATTTGTTGTTTCTCCTTACAGCAATTAAGTTCTTTGATGACAGAAACTGTTGCATTTTTGTCTATGTTTCTCTAGGACTAACACAATGCCTTTCATATAGGATAGGCCAAAATGTTTGATGCATTCATTCAACAACTTTGGGGGGAAAACAAAAATGGATGATATTGTTGAATTTAGACCTTATTAACAATTAAAAACTTTTTTGATTTCAATCATGAATTCAAATATATATCCTTTAAAGGGGAATAGTGTTCTTCAACAACCCCTGCTTTAATAAGCCCTTTGAAGAACTTGGAATATTGAAGACCTCATTTTACCTCTTCTTGTGAGGTAGTATAAATGAAGGTGTCACATGTAATGTATTTGTGAAGCATGAAGGAACTTAAAAGATCATGTAGTCCAAATCAATCATTTTACAGATAAGGAAAGTGAGGATCAAGGAAATTAGGACTTGCCCAAAGAGAGAAGAGAGAGAGAGAGAGAGAGAGAGAGAGAGAGAGAGAGAGAGAGAGAGAGAGAGAGAGAGAGAATACCAACTCTAGGAGCATAGTATCCAACAATATTGGAGAGTATCTTAAAGACTAATGAGTCACTGGTGCGAAGCAGAGTTAATTGTACCTTCAAATTCCATCAAGGATCAGTGTCATTAATGGACAGGATTATAGTATGATTTATTTTGGACCTTTTATTTCCTAATAGTTAATGCTATTCGGATCTTTAAATAAAGATCTTTAAATCTTATGAAGCATTTTGCATGTTATCTAATATTTGTTTTCTTTGTTGGGAAGTGTTTGCAAGCAACTGTTGACCACTTTGTTAATTCATTTCTGGTTTTTGTTTTGTTGTTGCTGTTATTTATCTCTCCAAACTCTGTTGTCTACACTTTGGGTTTGGTGAGTCTAGAAGGCTTATTATTTTTTATTAGAATTCTATTTCTCTCTGTCTTATAAATTCTGGTAGCATTGTTTTCTTTCAGGAAAATGGTTGGACTTAATTTTCCTTAATGTTACTCTTTTTAAAATATTTGGTAAGCCAATATTTTCCTCCTATTTCCATAATTTCTTGCAATGATCCAGTCTTAAAAGATTTTGGCAAAACATTACTGACTTTGTTTCTATCCAAGGTAATGGTATGTAACCATCAATCGGCTGACTTGTTTGTTTCAATATGGTAACAATTTTATGGAATTTATATTATTTTGCATTCTTCCATTATATCTTTTTTATGAAAGCATAGGTTTGCTTTTTTAAATGTGGGAAAAAAATTATTATTAAGAGGAATAACATAGGACCCATGCAAAGTAGGCATTAGAATTTGCCTGTCCTCATTGTCTTCTCTACCAAAACTCTTGGAATAGGCTACATTGGATAATGCACTTCACAGATACCTAATAGAGAAAAAAAATATGGTGAGTTTTCTTTGATATTTTTGGTGGTAGTAGTAGTCAAAGTAGTAGAAAACTTTCAGTTATAATTCCCCCCTGAATTTCTCAACACTTTTTCTTTCATTTAATTTTCTCCCTTTAGAAGTCACACTCTGACTCTTGAATGTATTCCTGCATCTATGTTAGTTTTATTCTTTAATTGTTAGTTGAATTCAGGGAAAAAAAATTAGCATCCTATTAGTATCCTAACATCTTAAAGTTTCTCAGTATACATTGTATGATTTTTCTGGTAGTGTCTGTCAGGTTTGTTTTAGCAGCAGGCTCATCAGTAACGACGTCAAAGAGGAGTGAACTCCCACTGGATCCTTATGGCTCCTTCCTAAAACACCCACCTCTGTGACAACTAACTAGCTTAAAGACTTGTTCTTTACATTGCCCTCTGTGAACCTTGAGCAGAATTCTAGTTTCCTCAGAGATTACGTATTAGAATATATACTACCTCAAAGTATGAAGAGATCTTGAAGGTCACGTTGTTCACCCCATCACTGAAATATGAAATAATGAAGCTGTTCTTTATTGAGATATCTGATAGGTATAGAGACATTGGATTTGATTCCAGATAACATGGTTCAAACTCCAGAGCTGTCACTTACTACCTATGTAAACTTGTCCATATTTAACTATTCTGGGCCTCATTCTCCTTTTGTGCAAAAGGAAGAGTTTGAATTAGACAGTTTCTGAGATTATTTCTAATTTGAAATCTGATTCTGTGAATTCCAGTAGGTACAAAAAATTTCTACATGCCGTTCATGTCCATTATTATTTGTTGAACCTACAATCAGTTCTTTCCAGAGGGGATAGCTCAGTTTGTTGACCCAAAAGCCTAGGGAATAATAGAACACTGACACTGCTACCATAGTCATCACCAAGAGGAAAGGAATCTGTGAAGAAAGGGACCTCACTACACCAATGAAAAATGCATCCAATAGCCAAGTGCGGCAGCTCCTGATTCTTCAATAGTTAAAGCCACCAAAGAAGCAGAAAACAAAGTTATTATAATCAAAGTCCATGGCACCTTTGAAATGATTCAGCATCAGAAATGAATGTGATTTGACTGACAATAGTAAAAATTTCCTATAATTGTTTTCTCTCTCATTAGATTGATAGTGTCTGAAAAGCAAGGATGACGTCTCTACTTTTCTCTCGTCTTCTCAGAGATTAACATGAAGTTTTGAACAAAATAAGAGATTAATAAATATGTAACTCATTCTTTCATAATAAAAAAGAAATAATGAAAATGTCTATAAATTGTCTTTTTAATTGATTAATTATCCATAACCTATTTGTGCTCTTAAGAACTAATCATCCAGTTTTGATTTATGATGGCCATACCTAATGCATGCCAACTAAACTTTCAATAGAACAATTACATCACAGATGTTATTTTCATCATGAAAATGGTTTCATGCAAACCATTTAACTGACTGACCCATCATATACTTACTGAATACTGATTGCTTTCAGGAATATAAAATAATATGCAATTGGTTCCCATCTTTAAAGGGTCAACAACATAGTCAAAGGTATGCAGAAAAATACTGAACAATTCTTGTTATAACCTTATATTATCTATATCTCTTCCCTAGATCCTAACTCCTGAAGTAAGCACTTTACAGTCTGAGTGTGTTTGTGTGTGTGTGTGTGTGTGTGTGTGTGTGTGTGTGTGTGTGTGTGTGTATGAATCAATAGATGTTAGCAACAGGTTGGTTACTAGAGATGGGAAAGAGTGTGGACTTAAGGATGAAACCTAGTTATCTTGTTTTGATGATTGGGAGCATGGTGATGCCCTGAACAGTAATAGAAAAGTTAGAAAGAGAAGGTTTTTGAAGAAACGAAAGTGAGCTCAGTTTTGAATATGTTAGGTTTACAATATCTATGGGATATATAGTTTGAGATGTCCAATAGGCATTGGAAGACACAAGATTGAAAATCATCATGGAGGTTAGGAATGGATAGGTAAATCTGGAAATTTCAACAAAGAAATGATCATTGAATCCATGAGATCTGATATGAGCAGAGCACTGACTAGTATCAAGACTTGTAAGAATATCAGGTTATCTAATCTCACAATGCCTAGTTCCTACATGCAATATGCACATTTTTTTTGATTTTTGCAAGACAATGGGACTAAGTGACTTACCCAAGGTCATGCAGTAATGTAAGAATAAAGTGTCTGAGGAGAGGCTAAGTGGTGCAGTGGATAGAGCACCAGCCCTGGAGTCAGGAATACCTGAGTTCAAATCCAGCCTTAGACACTTAATAATTACCTAGCTGTGTGGCCCTGGGCAAGCCACTTAACCCCATTGCCTTGCAAAAACTAAAAAAAAATAAATAAAGAATAAAGTGTCTGGGATCAATTTGATCTCAAGTCCTCCTGATTCTAAGACCGGTACTCTATCCACTATGCCACCTAGATGCCCCCAGTATGCATATTCTTTAAAAGTGGGAAATTGCCCCAAATTTGAGTCTAGGTTATGACATGGAGGACAAATGAAGATGCCTGTGTGAGCTAGGATTCTGCAGATGTCCCAAACTTCAGACATGTTGCATATTGCCAGAGAGGAAAAGTATTTACAGATCTTTTCAAGATCTCTTATTTTGTAGATGGGGAAATTGAACCCCAGAAAGGAATAATGACTTGCACAACGAGTCAGTGGCAAAGCCAGTTCCAGAAACTAGTCAGGTCTCTTAACTCTTCCAGACTCTTTTTTCACTCTATTACATTGCATCATAATGTCTACACATTGCCCCAGTACCCTCAGAGTGAGAAAATTTTTATTTTTACCCAGATAAAGAAGGGGTGAGTAAAATGTATCTCCCCATTCCTGAATGGTGTCCCAGGAAGGTTGTAAGGATAGCAGAAGATACATGAATATGGATACTTGTTTGTGCACAGTGATCATTTTGGGATTTCTTTTCCTTCAATACTTCTCCCCTTCCCAGGTCCCCTCATTTCCTTTATCATCTCCTGTTCTTCAGATTTTGATACTTTAGAACAGAAGTGTCAAATATACAACCTACTATCACCTATGATCCACAATACTCCCATGTATAGAAAGGAACCAGATTAAAATGTAACTGGAAACATTTAACAGAATAAATAAAAAAATTCAATAATTTATAGATAATATCCCATTTTAAAACTAAGTCAATATATGGTACTCAGGAATTCTTATGTACAGATTAGTCATCCCATATCTATCTGAATTTGGTTTCATTGTTTTAGAGTGCTTCTCTATATTATATACTGTGAATCAAACAGCAACTCTTTCTATGGAATGAAGATCAGCTTACTACAGTATAATATTAGGTATTTGCTAAAAGATTCCAAGAGATAATGCTTATAAAGAGATAATGCTTATAAAGTGATGTCAATTGTACCCTTAAGACTTGCCAGGGATTATGGCTGGCAAGAAAAATTTAAAATGTTCTCTGAATTTATTGTGTCTATATATTTCTGGTGACTATGTTATTTGTTTGGGACATTAAGGTTGTTTGCTTGCTTTAGGTCATAAGTAAAAATAAAGTGGCATTTATCATCTATCTCCTATCTGGCCTAGTATCACTAGAAAAAAAGGAAAGTCTTCCTGAATAATGATTTATTTCATGATGTCACCCCACCAAGTTTCCCAAAGTAAGTCTTGGTAGTCCTACTTAAAAGTTTTTGTCTTCTCTGAACAGAATGGAGCTGCAATTCTCCAACCTGTGAAATGGAGGTAATTTCCCTAATCATCCGAAAAGGTTTGTTGTGGTAATACAATGAAAGTCTCAGTGAAGGCATGTTATGTCCACTAGGGAGATGTCAACATGGCTACTGGTAGCCAAAAGGAAGGAAATGTGGGATACATAGCCTTAGATCTTGCAGCAATAGTTCCTGTATGCATGCAGGAATAGGAGATAAAGGAAGGTGAATTTAAGTCATTTGGAAATGAGAATGGAAAGAAAGGCTAGGCAGTGCAGTGAATAGAGCACCAGCCTTAGAGTCAGGAGGACCTGAGTTCAAATTCGACCTCAAACACTTAATGCTTACTTAGTTGTGTGACCTTGGGCAAGTCATTTAACTCCATTACCTTGCAAAAACAAAAACAAAAAAAAAAGAAGTAAAACAAAAAGAGAAAGAATGGAAAGTAAGCCTATAAGGTGAACAACAGCAGAACCAAAAACTCATCCATTAAAATAAAATCTTCCCCTCACATATAACTTCTGTTATCAACCATGTTCTCAGTGTCACATAACAACTGGAAAAGAAGAGGGACAAGAGAATGAAGAGAAAAGCTGGGTCCAAATGAAAAGAAGGTAGACGACAAAAGAGTGAGATATGTAAATCATATAATAATGCAGTGCAAACTCCAAAGTGTTATATAAATGCTCTTATGTACATTCATTTAATTTTCATGATAAATACATGAAGCAGTTATTATATTATTATCCCTTTTTTAAAGATCAGGAACTTGCCTAGAGAAGTATAAGGACTTGGTAAAGAGAGGATTTTCAACAAATTCCTAGAACTGATAATTGAACTTAAATCTTGTATCTCAACTCTGCATCTTTCCCACTGCCTCTAAAAGAAACAAAGGAACAGCTTGTATAAAATTTTTCTGTTGGGAAGTGTAGATGTCAATACAAGGGTGTCTTACTTTGATTTTGTTTTTAACTTATTATTTGATACCTCATTTATACATTCTCCCCAAACTCCCTCTAATGGCAATTTCATTCATGTACATGGCTTCATTTGTCATCACTGTGTAGCTGACACCAAAATTTATAATTCTCTATGTGAGCTCTGTCTTAGGTCCTAGAAACCCATTCACATTTAATATACTTAAAAGTGAACCTTTCATCTTGCCCCTCAAATGTCCCATATCCCAACTTCATTATTTCTATTGCTGACATCACTGTCCTCCCAGTGTCTGATATGTCAGATTCATCATAAATTTTCTCCCTTGTTCCTCACATTGAATCAACCCCAATGTTCTTTTAAATATATCTGTGATATCTCTCAAATTCACATCTCCCTATCCATTCTTAATTTTATCACTTTGTCAGAATTTCTCACCTTCATTATTTCATTACCTTACTAAC
Organism: Macrotis lagotis; assembly: GCF_037893015.1. Taxonomy (NCBI): domain Eukaryota; kingdom Metazoa; phylum Chordata; class Mammalia; order Peramelemorphia; family Peramelidae; genus Macrotis; species Macrotis lagotis. Next base: position 625,154,139 of record NC_133658.1, read on the forward strand.
TGATCTACCCATTTCTAGTCTCTTACTTCTTCACTGTTACAAGATACTATCTGCTGTGTTTATGTACCTTTCTTGTTCAAAACACTTTATTGGATTTTCACTGCCAACTGGATTAAGTTCAGATTTCTATTGCTCTTCAGTACTATTTGAGATTCCATACTACCTTTCTTTCTGGCCCTATAATTCCCCTTACCCAGAATATCAGCAAAATTGGACTACTCCTAACTCCATTCTTTTCTTCCTCCAGCTTATTGATGTCTACCTTCTCCCTATATGAAAATTCCTTCTCCCTGTCCCCATCTATCAGATTCTTTGAGGAAGTCAAGTAGCACATGAATTGAGCACCCTGGAGTCAGGAGGACCTGAGTTCAAATCTGGATTCAGACATTTGATACCTACTGACTGGGTGACTTCAGGCAAGTAACATAACTTCAGTTGTCTGGGGGGGCGGGGACTAAGTTATCATTTTAGATCTAGATAAAATGTACTCTATTACATAAAGCCTATCCTGGGTCTTTTCTTCCAAAAGAAATCTCTACTGATCTATTATCCCACATGACTTTGTATTTGCTTTCAGGAATTTTCAGATGCATATTAAATACCAACCATACTAGAAGAAATCAAAGTTTAGATAAAATGGTCCCTGATCTAAGAGACTTTACAATCTATTAAAAAGATAAAACATATATACAGATGACTAAACTAATTGATATTTGAATAGTATATTAGAGCAATGATCTCTAATGTAGAATCCAGACTGCTATGAGAGGCCTATGGTCTGACCCAGTCAAATGATGGGAATTGTGTAAACCTCTGAACCCCTTTGTATTGAATCAAGTGTCAGCCCTTCAGAACAGTTATGACCTGACCACTTAATAGCAGCAGCTATTAAGAACTCATTGATAAACACTTTCACTGACTCCTTCCTCCCCCACCCCACATCACTTGTTATATACAGCAGGGTATGCTTTGTTTTCCAGGATAATGAATAAGAAGTAAAATTCCCACCTCCTCACTTTGTTTATTTGTTGGAACAGTGATGGATGAGTAAACATCTGATTTTTAATCTTAATATATATTTCTCCATCTCCACTCCCCTAATTCATCCTTCTTCTTGATGCACCTGTTTCTACTGTGGACACTCTCATCCTTCCAGTCAGTCAGGTTCACATTGTAGATGTCATCCTCTCAGTAACTCTCAGTAACCCCACAAAGTCAATCAGTCACCAAATCTTGTTTCTACCTCCACGATATCTTTCATATCCATTTCATTCTCCCTAATTTCAAAGCTACCACTCCAGTTCAGGCCTCAAATCGTTTTGCTTAGAGAATAACATTAATTTCTTGATTTGGTTACTCAGTCTAAAGTCTTTTATTGTTCCAATCCAGCCAACCTCCTTTTTGTCAGTGATTTTCTTTAAACTCACCTCTGGTCATGTCAACTCCCCTATTCAATAAAGTCCATTGGCTCCCTATTTCCTCTACGATCTTTATCTCAATTATTCTTTATTTTCATGCTTTGTAGTATACATAATCATTAGTACTGTAATACATATGAATAATTTATAAATAAGTAAATATACTATCTTGTATTTACTTTCAATAATTTTCATATGCAAATTAAGTATCAATGACAAATAGAGCATTGTGACATATACTAGAAGAAATGCAAAGTGTAGATATGAGGTCCCTGATCTCAAAGGGAAGTTCATGCTTCTTTTTCCTTTTTTTTAAATTAAGAAGCTACATGACCAAAAAATTGAATATTATTGTGCTTAATCATGAAGCAGTTTCAGATTACTAAAAATCCCAGGTTACCCCAAAAAGAGATGTATTATAGCTATAGAATATTGCTAATATTGACATGCCCAAGAAATTACATAAAATATGCAATCAAGAAAATGCAAAGCAACCCTGGGAGATAAGCACTGTAATTATCCTTATTTGTAGATGAGGAAATTGAGGCTGATAAAAGATTGTCATTTTTCCAGTTATATAGTTAATAGCATCTCAGAATCTGAACTCAGATCTTCCTAACTTCAGTTCTTTATCTAATTTTCCAGCTAACTGGAGTTGGGGCTGGGGTAAGTAAACAAACAATTTTGAATGATGGATGAGAAATAATGAAGAAGAAAAATAGATGAAAGAATGGGGAAGATAAATAAGAGGCATGACAGGCAAGCAGAAGAGAGGAAAATTGATGAGGGCATTTGATTCAGAAGAGAAAAATATGTAAATTCCCAAAGGAAAGAAATGTAGCAGAAGCATCAGGAGGAATTAATATTTAGGGGGAGGGAAGGAAGGGGCAAGAGAAAGAAAGAAAACAAGAACTTCCATTTGAGATGGAAGAAAGGAGGAATAAGAAGGGACATACAATAGAGAGCCTTAGACTAAGCAAAAGATAGTTAAAAGGAGAAAGAGAAGATTGAGTTCAACAGAAACCTTAAAAGACTAAGTCAAATCAAAGAAATGTAGGAAAATTCCACTTAACAATATAAACACTGGCTAAAGAAGCAACTTAGGGAGTTCTGAGGGAAGAGAAACTGCCTGTGATTTTAGCCTGAGAAACTAGGGTGAATATAAAGGGACAAGAAGGGGGCCTCTTCACACTCATCTAGTCAGAGAAAAAGAACTGTTCAAAGGGAAGGAGGGGTTGTTTCACATGCATAATATGGATGTTTGAAAGAAATATGACATCTGACTTGGAAAATGTGATCAAGGCTATGAATTGAGAAGAGAAAAGATCAGATTTGCCAATGTGTATGTTCCCCAAAAGAAACGTGAAAGGGAAAAGTTATTTGAAGGATATGTCACATTTTCAGCATATGACAAGAAGGATAGTGCTATGAGGGGTGTTCAAGTTCATCTGGGAATAAAAAATATGACTGGAAATAACAAAATTGTGACCTAGGAAGCCAAATATTTAGAATTTGTCTGTCAGGACATAGGATTGATGGACACTTATTTGGATACACATGCTATCACAATCTGGACTAGGCTTTAAGAAAGAAGGAAATGGCCCAGCAGGATTGATTGGATGTATTTGAGGTAAATAGTAGAGTTTCTGACCTATAAAATGAAAGATACCTCCTTTTCTTAGAGCATTATGGCAACTAATCTCTCAAAAGTCAGGACATTTGAGTAAAGGAGATAAAGAAACAGTAGATGCTGCTTAGAACACAAGACAGTTCAGCATAGTGGGAAAGGGCTGATTTGGAGTTAGAATATCTATATTGAAATTCATGCTCTTATCCTTTCTTCCTGTGTGACTTTAGAAAAGTCCCTTAAGTTTATTGGCTCTCAGTTTCTTCAAATGTAAGGGGTGGGGAAGAGGATTGGAGTAAATGACTATCAAAAAAACTTCCTGTTTTAAATCTATGATTCTATGAAATTAAAAATATAACAAGGAAGACTATAATGAGGGTAAGTGAAAAGACTCTTCAGAGCAAGTACTATTTTTTCTTTTATGTCCTGAATATTTGCTATAGTTTTATTTCTATAGATATCTGTGAATTTATTTTGATAGATGTCTGTAAAATTTTATCAAAAGACCTTAGAATCCCTCCACGAATCGCATCCCTCTCTCAACCACATCTTGTTGACCTGACAACAGGTACAAAATCCTCACATCCAATTACTTGGTAGTTAGTTGTGCATTTTCTTTCTGTTTTAAAAAAATTTTATTTATTTGAAGCAATGGGGTTAAGTGACATGACTGAGGTCACACAGTTTGGTAATCATTATGTGCCTGAGATCATATTTGAACTCTAGTCCTCCTGACTCCAGGGCCAGTTCTCTATCCACTGTGCCACCTATCTTTCCCCTGTGCATTTTCTTGATTAATTATTTTATATCACTCTTTGGACATATCAGTGTTGGAAATATTCTACAGTTTTCATAAATCACTCAGATTGTCTTTCTATCTGAAATCAAATCAGATCAGCAACTGGATCATTGGTTTGATCCCTTCTTTTCACACCTCTCCAGGTTCATCTCTTATTTTATCCAATTTAATGGTGATTGGACAAAGTAAATAAACAGGATACTATGTCTCTTACCAACAGAATATTGGTGGCCCATATTGCTGTCTACTATGAAGGTCTGATATAACAACAAAAACCAGACATTAAATAGTTCCATTCATTCCAACTATGATTTTTATAGTCCTCCCTTCTTTGCTCCCAATCTCTGCATCAATGTGCTAAGGATTTAAAGACTAGCAAAAGGATCAGAAACAAATGCAATTGTAATATGCACTATTATATCCAGAATACATTAGAATGATAAAACAAAATACCATGCAAGGCTGGGGTGAAGGAGAGGTAATTACTACAAAAAACTGGAGTAAAGGAGGAATCATGAAAAAGTTTCATGAGGGACATGAATTTGGAGTTGTTCTTGCATTGGTCGAAATCTAAGAGGCTAAGATAATGTGAGTTGCTCAAGGAAAAGCATGAACAAATGTATATAGGAGAGAAAAACTGATGAACCCATCAGCAAGTGAGGGTATGTTTCTTCTAGGGATGGTTGATAAAGGGAAAGAAAGTTATGCCACAATTGCCCCATATCTATTAAGTCTCAGTTGATTGGATTTTAGTGTGATAGGAAGAGAGCACTATATAATATGAGACTGGAAAGGTAAAGTGGCATCAGTAGAGGGAATTTAAAGCAAGACAAAGGAATTTAAACTTTTTTGCTTAACAATAAGGACTGAAAGCTCTGTGGTAATTTAGTGGAATAGTCAGGCATAGAATCAAGAAGATATGGGTTCAGTCTGAATCCTGAGGCCTGTTTTAACCTGAATGAGTTCTTTAACCTCCCAGTGTCACTAGTAAATATCTAATATAATCAATTTCAGAGTATTAATTGGTAGAGGAAGTGTCCTGACTGGAAATTCAATATTCTAATATAATCGTAGATCCAGTCCAAAAGAAGAAAAATGGAAATTAATATTTTTGAAAAAAGAAGTGACCTGTTCAGATCTATATGTAAAAGATTATTCTGACAAAAGAATGTGCTATGAATTTAAAAGATTAGATTAGGAGGTTATTATAATGGCATATGGACTATGCTATGAAATAGAAAAAAAAGAGGACAGGTATGAAAGATTTTATGCATGGAGAGTCAATAGAACTAACAAAACAACAGTGCAATATCTGTAATGACCTATTCTATGGAGGATCTATTCCTGCCAGAACTCACATCTCTCTCTAATTAATACTTCATCTTGTTGCCAGAATAAATTTTCTTAAATAGACATGCAGATTAGTTTTTAAAGACATCAACAATGTGCCAGTGTCAAGGATGAAATCGCTTTTTAAAGAATACCACCAATACCACATCATGACCTTGGGAAGATGGCAATTCTATGATTACATACATTCATAATGCTACATGAGTCATTATGGAGTAAGGTGTGATTGTTCCATGGTCAGTACCATGACCATAGGCATAACTTCAATATTATAGGATTATAATACAAATGTGAAATTTAATTATGAATAAGGTTGGTCAAACCAAATAAACAAACATGTACTATGTTCCTAGAGTGTACAATATGCCTTTATATGTGCTGGTAAATAGGAAAGCAATGAACTTGGTGGAGTGAAGAATAAATGCCTTTTGGTGTTTTCTACTCAGCTAGAGCCTAGCAGATGCCCTAATAGCTCAGCCAAAATGTCTCATCAAAGTGAAAGTCCAACATATGTAGCTGAAAGCACCCTAGCAGAAACAAAGAGCAAAGAGGTAATGAATATATATATATATATATATATATATATATGCACCATTCACATATATATATATATAATATATTCACACATATGCATAGACACATGCATGTATGCAAACACACATGTAAAGTGGAAAGCAGTAGAGAGTAGTGGAGTTAGCTCTTAATCAAAGGACACTAACCAATAGAATATATTGAATCTGATATAGCTTCCAATGATAACATGTCACGGAATCCGTGGGTATCACAGATAAATCCCTGAGGTGATGATGTGAGGAATTTTGCATTCTATAACAAATTGTAGTTTACAAGAGGTGAATATATTTCCACTCTCTACTAGAAGTTCACAACTTAAAACACATATCCTATTATTTGTAGGTCAAATATTTTATGCTGAATTAAATCATTTTTACTGGATATCTCCCATTCCTGGAACTGTCTCCCTCCTCATCTCCATCTCTTAACTTCTCTGGTTTCCTTCAAGTCTCAGCTAAATCTATGCCTTCTTCAAGACATATCTCATCCAATCCCCCTCAATGTTAATGTCTTTCATCTCTTGAATATAATGGCATATTTATATGATAGCATGTATATTGTATGTGAATGAATGCTTATGTACATACAGATACATGTGTAAATATGTGTGTTCACATTTAAAACACAATATGCTATACTTTTTTATTAAATATATGCCTGTATACAAACATATATATACATGTATACACTAGACTTACTCAGGTATTAAGTTCTTCTGTACAAGTCTTCTTCTCTTGGTATTTAACTTAGCAAAAATTTGGAATGAACTGAAGCCTGTCAATTTGGGCATGGAGCCATATGGGATCAGATGGAAGTTTCTCTGCCCCTGCTCCTCAGTGCAATCAAGCTCCTCTATTCTTGCAAAAGTTTAAAGGAAAAACTGATCAACTGGACCAAGGAAAAGGACTCTTTGGAACCAGCTCCCACTGCCCTGCTGTGATGGAAGCACTGTGAGTGCTGCAGGCTACCAGCTTCTTAGCAGGCAGGGTCAGGGCTGCCAAGAAATCTGTGGTCTGCACCTGCTGCTTCAAGGTTTTGAGTGCTCCAATTTCCTTCTGGCTTCTGCTCTCCCACAAAGCAAGGAGTCTCAACAGGCCTCAGTAAAGTGACTGGGAAGGGAAAGGAAAGAGAGCACAATGAAGGATGGAGGACCGAATCATATTAGAGGGCTTTGTCCCCTTGAATCTTTTCTGAGAAGACATGTGGAATAGTAACTCTAAGAGTAGGCTGTCCTGTCCCTGTGAGTCCAGCACTTGGTTCATCATTACTGGGTAACAGGAACTCAAAAGTATGAAAAAATAGCAAACAAACAAACCAAAAAGAAATCTACCTATATGTATTAGGAAATGAAGAAGGCTAAAAGGTCTCTATTGTACTGAAGTCTCTCTTAATAATCCTGCTACTTGTGTCTAAAAGGTTAAAAAAACTCAAAACAAATAAAAAAAAAACCCAACTAAATTGTCTTTCATTAAGACATTTTCTCTGGAAAGTTTCTCATTAGAATTACTTCATTTCATTAAAGAAGTTTCTAAAATAAACCCATCTTATCTAGATCTGGTAATCCTCTATTCCCTTAACCCCAAATTAGGGTTTAGTTTATTTAATTAGATTAGTTCCCATCACTTACCAGATTCTGAGTCCCTGAAGAAATGGGCGGAAATGTTTTATTTCTTAGAAGGAGGTAGCACATAATAGTGGAAATAGATGATATTTTTAGAATATTGTATGTACTGTGTTTTATTTGAGCCTCACAAAAACACTGTGAGGTCAGTATTATAGATATCATCATCTCCATTTTATGGATGAAAAACTGAAGATCAGAGAGGCTAAGGAAATGTCAGTAGGGAAATTGGAAGTCAATTATCTACTGGACATCATTGAATCTATGTCTCTGGAATAATAAGCACAATATTTTAACTGAACTAAATCATCTACAAGAGTGGATATCAGGTCAGTTATAAAGAGAAGATCCTTTCTTCTACTCTGATCATTTTTCTTTGGTACCAAAGCCAGAGGTATAACTGCAGACAAGAGTCTAATTAGTCAAAGTGTATACCAGTCTCGGTTTGTAGTTGACAACTCAAGAAATCCAACCAACTCAAATACATTCCTCATTTTCTTCCTGTCAGCTAAGCAAAGACTAATAAGAACCCCTTGCAGGCAGCCACACTCTACCAAGAACACAAGAATATATCATATTTACAATGGGTATGTACCCTAGATTATCATCCAGTTTGAGACACAAAACAAGTTCAGGAAGAAATTCCAGTTGCTAAAGTTATGCTCCTTCCAAAGTGACAAAATCCTGCATATGCAATCATAGACAAAACATCCTACAGTTCCAATGTTGTATGAGCTCCCATCACAACTTGTTATAGCTCCAGGATGATTACTGTAATTAATACTGTTTTCAGACTGCCTTTACCAGACTCCTGAATTCATTCATCATTGATTGGTCAGTGAATCTTTAGTCACATCACATAGAGAACTAATTTGTAGTATTTGACAATTTCCAAGATATATATGCTAACATTGAAAATTTAGCAACTAGGTGTTGTGATTCAATTTGAGCTAGTTCCAGTCACTTTTTCCTTGGAGTCAAGAGTTTATTGTTTTTTATTTCTAAATTTTTCTTAGCTGTCACCATTTTCTTAGTCAAATAGACTAAATATCTTAGTCAGTTTTGTTTCTTCAGTCTTCTCATAATCATTCAGAACGTTTTACCGATTCAGTCTTTAAACTATTTGTCCTATCTGTCCATTCTTTCTACTTCTATTTCATTAAGATAATTTCAGTATCTTCTTCCTTGATTCCCCTATTTCTAAAACCTCCACACACTATAATCTTCATCATAGACGTATCTTACACAAACACTAAACAACCAACCATAATGTATAACTAGAAACTGTGAATAATATTATAATTATTATCTTTCACTATGGTCCAATATGATCCTTTCATATGATTTTCAAATATTTATTTGTCCATTCATTCATTTATTATTTCTTGTTTTCATTTCTCCCCAAATCAAACAAGTCAAAATTTTGTTTAGTCATTCCCCCAATAGATAAGTACCTTCTGAGTTTCCAGCTTTTGAATACTATGAAAAGAGTTGGCGTAAATATTGTGTATGTGTGTGTGTGTGTGTGTGTGTGTGTGTGTGTGTGTGTGTGTGTGTGCGTGTTTCCCTTGCTCTTTGTAGGAGAATATGCCCAACAGTGGTATAGTAGGGTTAAGGGGTATACACAGCTCAGTAATTCTGCCAAGTTCCAAATTCTTTTCCAGAATGACTAGAGCAATTCACAGTTCTACCAACAATAAATCAAGATACATGTTTTCCAATAGCTCATCCAACATTTGTAAGTTTCCAGTTTTGTTATCTTTGCCAATATGATGGGTATAAAGTAGAACTTCAGAATTCTTTTAACTTGCATTTTTCTGATTGTTAGTCATTTGGAGCATTTTTCATGTGATTTCTGAAAGATTGATTTTCTTCTTTTGAAAACTGCATATTCATGCCCTTTGACAATTTATTGAATAGCTTTTAGTCTTTTAGAATTAAATCAATTCATTATATATTTTTACATCAGATCTTTATCAGAGAGACTTACTAGAGATTTTTCCCTAATTACTTATTTTCCTTCTAACTACATTAGATCTAAAAAAAATAAAAATAAAAAAAGGGGTGGCTAGGTGGCACAGTGGATAGAGCACTGGCCCTGGAGTCAGGAGTACCTGAGTTCAAATCCGGCCTGAGACACTTAATAATTACCTAGCTGTGTGGCCTTGGACAAGCCACTTAACCCCATTTCTAACCCCAAACCTAACTACATTAGCTCTGCTTGCACCTGCTTGCATTAAAAAAAGCTATTCAATATGAAATGCAAATTAAAGCAATACTGAGATTCCACCTCATACATATTTTAGTGGCAAAGATGACAAAAAGAAAAGGAAATTATAAATAAGCAAAGAACTATGGGAAAATAGGCATGTGAAGGCACTGTTTGAGGACTTGTAAATGAGCATTTAACTATTTTGGAATACAATTTGGAAATGTCCACAAAAGCTATTCAATGTTATGTGCCCTTTGACCCAACTATATGTCTACTAGATGAATATAAATGGAGATCAAAGATCTTTATATAAAAAAATGTTTGCAGCAAATTTTTTGTATTATCAAAAAACTGGAAACTAAGGGTATGTCAATCAACTGAGGAATGGTCAAATAAGTAAAGCAGAAACAGAACAAGTTATATAATCAAGATTATAAAATATACAGTTTTGAGCATATAAAAACTGATAAAGAATGAAATGAAGGGGCAACTAGGTGGTGCACTGAGTAGAGCACCGACCCTGTAGTCAGAAGGACCTGGGTTCAAATTTGACTTCAGACACTTAATAATTACTTAGCTGTGTGTGACCTTGGGCAAATCACTAAACCTCACTTTCTTGCAAAGACCCCCTTCCCAAAAAGAATGAAATGTAATGAAAGGAGAAGAATCAGAAGAATATTTTTATATCAAAAAAATGTTTAAGCAGTAGATATAATGAAAAGCATCTATTACCTCTTATTATCCTATCACATGGTCTCTTCCCCAGTCTATAGATTGAAAGGCAATTTCTCCTTTACTTCACCAATTAGTTTATGATATCAACATTCATGACTAAATAACACATCCTCTTGGAATTTTTTATGATGTTGTTCTACATAAATTTTTTGTCAAAATTCTTTACAATTTTCCAAACAATTTTTGTCAAATAATGAGATCCCATTAACTGTTGCCTTTGACTTTACCAGACACCTTCCTACTATGATTGCTTGCTTCTGTATTTTGTATACTTATTCCATATGTTGATTGACCTTTCTATTTTTAACACTATCAAATCATTTGAAATATTTATTATTATTTTTATAAATATATATAGTTTAAGATCTGGCACTAATAGACTCATTCCTTGTCACTTTTTCACACCCTTGAGATTATTAACATGATTTTATTATTCCCTATACAGTTCATTTTCATTTTTAACAATTTTCTATCTATAGAATAATCACTTGATAGTTAAGTGCAGAATAAGAAAACTAAGTATTGGTAGTTTTGTCATTTTTAATTATAATGACTTGACTTATTGAGTAATTAATATTTCTTTAATTCTCCAGTTATATCTGTATTCCTGCAAGCAGTGTTCTATAGTCAGATTTGTATAGCTCTGGGGGTATATTGGCTGATAAAAATATTTTATGAATTCTGTAAGTACTTTAAATGGAATTTAGGTTTCCAACTCTTCTACCAGATTTTTGGTAATATATTGGAAAGCTGATGATTTATGTACATATATTATATACTCTTCAACTTTGTTAGTTATTGTTTCATTTAATTTAAATATTGCTCCAATGTTCTCTAATATTTTTATATCATTTGCAAAATGATAATTTTTCTTCTTCTTTGTCTATCTTAATTCTTTCATTTTTCTTCTTTTATCACTATAACCAACAATTTTCACCTTATGTTGAATGTTATTGATGGCACAGAAACTCTTGATTTATTTCTGAACTTAATAAAAGGGTCTCTAACTTTTCCCTATTATATAAACTGGTAGCTCTTGGTTTTAGGCAAATATTACTTAAAACCAAAGTGGGGATGACTTAGGTTCTACTTCATAATGAACTTTTGAATGGAGTAGGGTAAACCCTGCCTGTTTCTGAGTATGGTGATGAAGATTAGGTCCCTCCAAGAGACTATAGAACTTCTTTGGTACTGACCTCTGGCTAGGGTTTTTATCTTGCCACAAGGTAAGGAAGTTAAAGAAAGCCATTATATTTACATGTAACCATATGGCAAGACAAAAGTCCACAGGACTGATGATGGTCTAAGATGTAGTGCATATCCTTCGTGTCTTTGATGTTTCATCAAGTTTTAACTAAGCATTCCATGGAGTCAGCTTCAGTCACTTCCACGGCCATTCCACCCATTCTTCCAGAAGTCTTCACATGCTTTGGATAGACCTTTCCCTAACTCACCAATAGCTTTGAGACTTATTTGTTATTCTCAATCTGGTTTAGCCCTTCTGCCAAATAAAAGTTTTATTGGACTGTGGCCACTACACATCCTACAGCTTCTCAGAGCCATAGGTAAGAGCAAAGTGAAAGATGGACATCAAAGGTTGATGAGCCATACTGAAAAGGGTTCAGCAACCCTCATGCCAGAGGGTCTAGTCCTGCTTAAACATACCATGTATCCCAACTTATCATCTTGCTTCATTTTACAAGAGTGCAAAATGAAGAACTTAGTCCTCAGATCTGTGAATGAATTTTTAATAGAGTTCTTATAATTTGAAGTCAGAATAACTAGAAATTGAATTCTCTTTTAAACATCTAATTATTCATCCAGAAGAAGAAAAAAAAAACAAAACCTACTCAAAAAAAACCCAACCCTTCAGAATCTGATAAATACTTGATAAAAATTATCTCTTATGCTTCTCTTTCCCTTAATCCTAATTCCTCATTCTGAAAATTACTAATCTATAATCTATTTATCAAAATATGTATGTACAATGCTAACCTGAGTGTTCACCACTGAGGGGAGGGGGGATGGTAAGGCAGGGTGGAAGGAAATTTTGTAACTTAAAAATATGCCTGTGTATGTGGATGAAAATAAATAAATATTTTTTTAAATCTAATTATTGGGGTGGCTAGGTGGCAGAGTGGATAGAGCACCGGCCCTGGAGTCAGGAGGACCTGAGTTCAAAAATGACCTCAGACACTTAATAATTACCTAGCCCTGTGGCCTTGGGCAAGCCACTTAATCCTGTTTGCCTTGCAAAAACCTAAAACAAAAAATCTAATCATTGCCTTACTAGTAAGGATTAAGTAGCAGTAACCTATGTGACCCTAGGCAAGTTTATTACTGGTATTTTTAATTCCCCATTTTACAGATGAGGAAGCTGAACCACAAGAAGTGACTTGCCTATGATCACATAGTCAATAAATGCAAGAGACAAGATTCATGGTCTCTTTGACTGCAAATTCAATGCTTTAGCTACCATGTCATATAACTCTTCATAACAGAACATTGAATTTGTTTTTTTTTAATTCCACCAGACCTTGTGTCTCCCCTTCATCATTTAGCTATTCAGTGTTCCTACTAAGTTCTGAGAATGCCTCATGCAAGAGAAACCACCTCAGTTAGTTCTTGATGGAAGGGAAAGCAGTCTATAGGCAGAAATACAATAGGAGTAAATTGGGAGTTCAGGTTTTATATTACTTAATGGTTTATCATGTTGACATTCCAAAGAGTACTTAAATCACTAAAGAAGGCTTCAAAGAACCTTCTTTAAAATCTATACTCTCTAATAGGGTGGCTAGGTGGCTAGGTGGCAGTGGATAAAGCACGGCCCCTGGAGTCAGGAGTACCTGGGTTCAAATCCGGTCTCAGACACTTAATAATTACCCAGCTGTGTGGCCTTGGCAAGCCACTTTAACCCCGTTTGCCTTACAAAAAAGGAAAAAAAGTAAAATCTATACTCTCTATTTTCTTTTTTTACTTTGATACTTAATGCTTAAAGTATGAAAAGAAATGCCATTGGTGGCATATCTAGCATTACTTTGAAGATAGGATTTTGGGTTTATTTAAAGACCTTTCTAGTACCTCTCAAGTTATACTATCTAAGCAAACTTCTTATCTATGTGTATGAATGACTCTGAGAAATCTTATATATTACTCTAACATTTAGAGACAGTAAATATTAGAATATGATAAGAAAAAGGGGAGGATAATAAAAAAGACAAAAGGATTTCAGGAAACCTGAAGTGTAGGAATAACTATGAGACCTTGGGAAAGTACTAAGAATTGCTAGACATCAGTTTCCTTAACTATAGTTGATCTTTGAGGTCCTCTTTTAGCTGCTTTAAACTCCATATCTGTAATTCAATGGTCAAAAAGGATCCTAACAACTCTTTCATTCAATGATTCTATTTATGCTACTATAATATGAGCTCCACAAAGTTCTATTGCAATTTTTTTTATCATGTTTTGGAGAATTGTGATGTTCTTCTTAAAAGAAAACTTTTACAGATTTTAATGTACTGAGATGAGTTATAAGTGTGGTCAAGGACTCTCTTTGAAGTCTGGGGAACCTATGTAAGTCAACTTGGATAGTTACATCACTAGCAATATAGTTACTAAGTAATGAAATCTTTTGCCATGACAGTCAGTGAAATGTTTTTATTTTTATTTTTTGTAATATGTTTATTTATTTTCTAAAATATTTTTATTTAGTCTATGAAATAAATAAAAATAAAATCCTCCCCTTAGTCCTGGAAAAAGCCCTTTTCACTTAAGTAGTAATATGCAACAGAAAAAAAGGTCAACAATCATGAATTTTATTCATTTAATTATATTTAACTAGTAGTTCTCTAGATATGAGATCCTTGTTCAACTTTCAAGAAGTCAAAATTTTTTTTAGTTTTTTTTTTTTTTTGCAAGGCAAATGGGGTTAAGTGTGGCCCAAGGCCACACAGCTATGTAATTATTGTGTCTCAGTCTGGATTTGAACTCAGATACTCCTGACTCCAAGGCTTATCCACTGTTCCACTTAGCTGCCCTGAAATATTTTCAAAGAAGCTAAATCATATTAATACTTATCTACTTGCTGTAGAGGAAACTGACTAATCAGGAAAACTGGAGTCAAATGGAAAGGTGACTCACAAGCTCTCCATGGAGATACAAATAAAAGAGTTCATACAATTGGTTTTCTCAAGTGTCAAAAGGCAAGAGAAACAGAGAGGCATAAAGACAGAAAGAGTCAGAGAGAGAAGTCTGATTTCATATGACATTAGGTCATTTGACCTGAAACATCTCAAGATTAGCATTTTCAAAAAAAAAAAGATCAGCAAGAATATATTGATAAGCATTTGTTGTAGATGATAGGAGGAGAAACGTTCTGGGAAGAACTAGATTATCCCTTCCACTCTAAATCAATATATAGCTCAATTCTTGATGACTTAAAGGCAAATGTGGACATATGGAAAGAGATCAAAATATAGGAAAAATGGTCATAATTAAAAAATTAGAGGCTCAAAGATTTAGATGCTACATGAAGCCTCATAGCTATATGCTATGAACACATATTTTTTTCTGAAGAACATTAAAAATTCTGGATTTGATAAACACCAAATAACTACAACAATAACAGCACAGACATGCAAATAAATAATGGAAAAAATGATTATCTATTTATTCTAGAGAACCAAGATGGTGGCATGAAGTCAACAAGCTCCCAGAGCTTTACCCTACCAAAAATAAATGGAACTTGTACACTGACATTAAAACTACAGATCCCACCAAGAAAAAGAGAAGATTAAAGAAACTTTCAATAATAGACATTGTGAAGGATCTTCTTTTATGGGGGGAAGTCTGTCTCTATAAGGGAAAAGGGAAAATAAAGCAGAGTTAGGCAGGAGAGCTGGAAAGCCAGTGGGAAGCTTTTAGCCACAGTGTTGTCCAGATCCTAACATCTTGACAACAACATAGGTCCCAGTAGCCAAATAGTAAGCCAGGAGGGAGGATACCAAATCCAAAGTCTGAATGCTGGAACACCAGGGGAAAAGACAGGACTAGGTTGGGAACAAACCACTGTATAGTCAGATGAGCAAAAAAAAAAAAAGCTAAATGAGCCTTTACTATAAAAAATACTTTGCAGATAAAGATGATAAGAATACCATGCTGGAAGAGGAAATCAGTGAAAAATTACTCACAAGTGAAATCTCAAAAGAATCTATAAATTGGACTCAAGTCCAAAAGTGCATAGAACTTAGAAAAGAATTTACAAACCAAAGAAGAGAGAAAGAAGAAAAACAGGACACATAAATGAGACTCATGCAGGAAAATTATGAAACATTGACCAAAGAAATCAACTCATTTAAAAGTAAAAATAACCAACTGGAAAAGGAAATGCAAAAGTTAATTGAAGAAAATAAAACACTAAAAATCAGAATTGAACAAATAGAGATTTATGAATCTATGAGACTTCAAGATTCCATCGAATAAAATAAAAAGGCTGAAAAAATTGAAGAAAACAAAAATTGCCATTTAGGAAAAACACACAGTTTGAAAAATAGATCTGGAAGAGAGAATTTAAGAAGCACTAGATTGCCAGAAAGCCTAAATCATCTAATTGGTTTTTGGTGATGGTCTCCAACTCTTCCTTAGTCATGAACTGCTCCCCTTTTCATAGATCTGACAGGTAGACTAGTCCTTGATCTTCTAATTTGCTTATAGTATTGTTTTTTATGTCTATGTCCTGTAACCATTTGGATCCTATCTTGGTAAAGGGTGTAAGGTGTTGGTCTAATCTAAGTTTCTTCCATACTAACTTCCAATTATCCCAGCAATTTTTATCAAAGAGGGAGTTTTTATCCCAATGGCTGGACTCTTTGGGTTTATCAAACAGCAGATTAATATAATCATCTCCTGTTTTACACCTAGTCAATTCCACTGGTCCACCACTCTATTTCTTAGACAATACCAAACAGCTTTGATGACTGATGCTTTATAACATAATTTTAGATCAGGTAGGGCTAAGCCACCTTTTTTTTGTACTTTTTTTCATTAAGCTCCTGACAATTCTTGACTTTTTAATTTCTCCATATGAATTTACTTACAATTTTTTCTAACTCATTAAAGTAATTTTTTGGAATTTTGATTGGTAGAGCACTAAACAGATAGTTTAGTTTTGATAGAATTGTCATTTTTATAATATCAGCTCTACCTATACATGAGCAGCCAATATTTGCCCAGTTATTTAAATCTGATTAAGTTGTGTGAGAAGTGTTTTATAATTTTTTTCAAAAAGATTCTGAGTCTATCTTGGCAAATAGACTCCCATATATTTTATATTGTCTGAGGTTACTTTGAATGAGATTTCTCTTTCTAGCTCTTCCTGCTGTATCTTGCTAGACATATATAAAAACGTTGAGGATTTATGAGGGTTTATTTTATAACCTGCAACTTTTCTAAAATTGCTAATTGTTTCCAGTAGTTTTGGGATTATTTCTGGGGATTCTCTAGGTAGACCATCATGTCATCTGCAAAGAGTAAGAGTTTTGTCTCTTCCTTCCCAATTCTAATTCATTTCAATTTCATTTTCTTCTCCAATTGCTGATGCTAAAATTTCTAATACAATATTGAATAGTAGTGGTGATAATGGGCACCCTTGTTTCACCCCTGATCTTATTGGGAATGCCTCTAGCCTCTCCCCATTGAATATAATGCTTGTTGATGGTTTCAAATAGATTCTGCTACTTATTTTAAGGAACAGTCCATTTATTCATACACTCTCTAATGTTTTTACTAGGAACGGATGCTGTATTTTTTCAAAAGCTTTTTCAGTATCTATTGATATGATCATATGGATTCTGATAGGTTTGTTGTTGATATAATTGAGTATACTAACAGTTTTCCTAATATTGAACCAACCCTGCATTCCTGCAATAAATCCTACTTGATCATAATGTATTATCCTAGTGATGACTTGTAATCGTTTTGCTAGGATTTTATTTAGGATTTTTGCATCTATATTCATCAGGGAAATAGGTCTATAATTTTCTTTCTTTGTTTTAAATCTTCCTCGTTTAGGTAACAGTACCATATTGGTTTCATAGAAAGAGTTAGGCAGAGTGCCATCTTTCCCTATTTTTCCAAAGAGTTTATATTAGCATTGGAACTAATTGTTACTTAAATGTTTGGTAGAATTCACTTGTGAATCCATCAGGCCCTGGAGATTTTTTTTTTAGGGAGTTCAGTAATGGCTTGTTGAATTTTGTTTTCTGAGATAGGGTTGTTTAGGTATTTAATCTCTTCTTTATTTAACCTGGGCAACTTATATTTTTGTAAATATTCATCCATTTCACTTAGATTATCAGATTTATTGGCATAGAGTTGGGCAAAATAATTTCAAATTATTACTTTAATTTGCTCCTCATTGGTGGTGAGTTCACCTTTTTCATTTTTGATACTAGCAATTTGAATTTGGTTTTCTTCTTTCTTTTTTTTAATCAAATTGACCAGAGGTTTATCAATTTTATTGGTTTTTTCATAATACCAACTTTCGGTTTTATTTATTAATTGAATATTTTCTTTTGCTTTTGTTTTTATTAATTTCTCCTTTAATTTTTAGAATTTCTAATTTGGTATTTAATTGGGGATTTTTGATTTGTTCGTTCTCTAATTTTTTTAGTTGCATGTTTAGTTCATTGATTTCCTCTTTCTCCAATTTATTCATGTAAGCATTTAGAGTTATAACATATCCCCTGAGAGTAGCTTTGAATGAATTCCATAGGTTTTGGTATGTTTTTCATTATTTTCATTATCTAGGTTAAAATGGTTAATGTTTTCAATAATTTGTTTTTTGGTCCACTCATTTTTTAAAATGAGGTTATTCAGTTTCCAATTTGTTCTGGTTCTATATCTCCTTGGCCCAGTATTGCATATGACTTTTATTGCATTGTGATCTGAGAAAAATGTATTCACTATTTCTGCCTTCCTGCAGTTGATCATTAGGTTTTTATGTCCTAGTACATGGTCAGTTTTTGTATAAGTTTCATGTACTGCAGAGAAAAAGGTATATTACTTTGTATCCCCATTCAGTTTCCTCCATAAGTCTACCATATCTAATTTTTCTAACAATCTATTTACCTCCTTAACTTCTTTCTTGTTTATTTTATGATTCAATTTATCTAGATCTGATAGAGGGAGGTTGAGGTCTCCCACTAGTAGAGTTTTGCTGTCTATGTCTTTGTGTAGTTCTTTCAGCTTCTTCTCTAATAATCTGGGTGCTGTCCTACTGGGTGCATATATATTCAATATTGAAATGACTTTATTGTCTATGGTACCTTTTAGGAAGATAAAGTTTCCTTCTTTATCTCTTTTACACTATCTATTTTTGCTGCTGCTTTGTCTGAGATAAGGATTGCTACCCCTGCTTTTTGTTACTTCAGCTGAAGCAAAATATATTTTGCTCCAACCTTTTACCTTTACTCTATATGTATCTCTCTGCTTCAAATGAGTTTCTTGTAAGCAGCATATTATAGGATTCTGGTTCTTAATCCACTCTGTTATTTGCTTATGTTTTAAGGGAGAGTTCATCCCATTCACATTCAAGGTTATGCTTACTAATTCTTTATTGCCCTTTGTGCTATCTTCCCTCTGTTTGTATTTCCCCCTTCCCCCCTTATCCATATTCCCCAGTATTTTGTTTCTGAATACCACCCCCTTCAGTGTGCTTGCCCTCCTATATCACACCCTTCCCTTTCCCTTTTTCCCTTTTCCCTTCCCTTCCTTTTGTTATTTCCCCTTATTTCCCCCACTCCCCTTCCCTTTCTCCGTCCCCCCCTCCCCTTTTACCATTTTAATACTTGAAAGGTTAGATGTTTTATGTTAACTGAGTAAGTGTAGTTTGACTTTAAGCCAAGTCTGATGAGAAGAAGATTCAAGTGTTTCTCCTTTGTTCCCTTGTTCCCCTCTATTACCATAGATTTTTTGTACCTCTTAGTGTAATGATATTTACCCCATTCAATCCTCTCCCTCCTCCAGTCTCTTTCCTGTCCCCCTTTTTAAAGAGGTAGTATTTTTTTAGATCATTCTATCTAAGTCATAGAAAATTCTGAGTGTCTGTCCCTCCTAGTTCAGTATATTCTATTGAATAGAGTCAAAATTGCTAAGAGTTATTAGAGTCTTTTAGAGCCCTTTTTTTACCTTTTCATGTGTCTCTTGAACTTCCTGTTTGATGTCCAAATTTTCTGTTTAGCTCTGGTCTTTTCATCAGAAATTTTGGGATTCTTCCATTTTTTAAACATCCATCTTTTTCCCTGGAAAAGAAGGCTCAGCTTTGTGGGAAAGTAGATTCTTGGCTGCATTCCAAGCTCCCTTGCTCTTTGAAATATCTCATTCCAGGCCCTTGGATCCCTTAATGTTGATGCAGCCAGTTCCTGCATGATCTTTACTGTGGCTCCTTGATATTTAAATTGTTTCTTTCAGGCTGCTTGCTGGATTTTCTCTTTTATCTGATAGTTCTGGAGTTTGGCCACAGCATTCCTTGGTGTTTTCATTTTAGGATCTTTTTCTGATAGGGATCAATGTATTCTTTCAATAACTACTTTGCTCTTCAATTCCATGGTATCAGGGCAGTTTTCCATCATTAGATCCTGTAATATTAAGTCCAGGCTTTTTTTTTTTCTCTTCAATGTTTTCAGGAAGTCCTAGAATTTTCAGTTTGCCCCTCCTCAATCTATTCTCAAGGTCAGTGGTTTTGTTGATGAGGTATTTTACATTTGCTTCTATTTTTTCTATTTTTTTTTTTTATTTTGTTTAACTGACTCTTGCTGTCTCATGGAGTCATTAGTTCCTGTAGACTCCATTCTTTTTTGGGGGGGAGGAGTTTTCTTCATTAACCTTTTGCAGCTCCTTTTCCAATTGGTCAATTCTACTTTTGAAAGAGCTTTCCATTTGACCACTTTAGGTTTTGAGAGAATTAATTTCTTTTTTATTTGCTCATTTGAGGGTCTGAGAGAATTATTCTCATTTTGTGTTGGTCCAATTGATGATCTGAGAGATTTATTCTCCTTTTGTAATTTGTCCAACTGTACTTTCTAAGGTTTTTGTTTTCTTGTTGCAAGGTATTAATTGTCTCTCCCAAATTTTTAAGCTCCTTCCTTATTTCTTCAAGGAAGTCTTTTTGTGCTGAAGACCAGATTGTATTCTCCTCAGAGGTTCCAGGTCTCTCTGAGTTAGAGTCTTTCCCTTCCAGGAATTTTTCTATGGATCCACCTTTCTGCTGACCCTTCTTCATTTTCCTAAGACCTTGAGTTGGAGTGGGGGGGGGGCTGGTTCACGGGGCTTGGGATTGCTAAAGACTTTTTACTCACTGAGGGTAGTTTCTCTGGCTGGCCAGTAGGATGTGTTGGTTGCTTTCTTTAGAGTGTCTGTGACCTGACTGAGGCCTTCTCCCTTTGCTTGAAGGGAGGGGTTGGAGCTACTGAATTCTTTTGCCTCCAATCAATGGTGGGCTTTACCCTGGCCTGAGGTCATTCCTCAGCTGAGCTGGTTCTTCTGCTCACACACCTGGGCCTGAGGCAGGAGTAGTTTGCATTTGTTTGTTTGGGAGGAGATCTGAGTTGTAATGGGACCAGAGGAGCCCAGGATGGTGTCCACAGCTCTCCTGCACCAGAACTATCCCTCCAGCCCTGTCCACAAACTCCCCGGGGGGGGGGACAGCACCAACACCAGCATATCAGTTCCCTAGTTGATTCAAGCCCCTGTCTTCCAGCCCCACTGCTGATCCAACATGTCTGGCTCTTGGGCCCTCAGACTCCCAGTTCCAATTCAGCTGCTAATCTTGCTGATTGAGGCTGATCCTCCCTCTGAGCCCAGACTCATCAGACTGAATTCCCCCAAAGCTGCTGCTGGAGACAAATCCTGAGGTAGATGTTCTTTCTTCTCGCTTTTCTTTCTGGGTTTTGTGGGTGGGATTTCTTTAAAGAGGTTTGTTTCATGTGATAGATGGGGAAGAGATCAGGAGACTTTAGAACTGTGCCTGTCTTCTCTCCACCATCTTGGCTTGAAGCATTGAATTTGAGATTCTTATAGTTAATTAAATCAGGGTGAAATTTAATCTATACATCACTTAAGTACCCTTGGTGGGGTGGGGGTAGGGGGGGAAGAGTATGAAAGTGGGCTTGGGGGAAGGGATGGCTCATGAAGATTGTATGTCCTTGGAAGGTACTTGAAAAGGGGATAAGGTAAAAATTGATTATAATTTGATGTAATTCAAGACTTTTGAAAAGTGTACTTCCAATGAGGCAGAAGAGGGAAAAATTCTTAGAGACTTTGAGACAATGCTGTTTATCAAACAATCAAGCAAGCAAGCAATCTATGGTGGTACTTTGATAATATTTTGACTTTATCAAGCAATTAATTAATCAAGCTCTGACTGATACCAGGTTAATAGTACCTGAGTGATAAATAACACCAGGTGAAGAGGGACAAAGATTTATAGGGAAAGAAGGGAGAGTGTGAACACTGGGCAAATTTTATTCAATAGATTTGCCCCAAGAGAGGGAATAAGCTACATTTCCACTTGGATTTAAAATTCTATCCTACTCTACAAAGAAAGAGGATGGTGGTGGGGGAAGGGAAAGATAAGGGAAGAAGGGATAGATAAAAGGAAAGGTGGAGGCATAAGTGAAAATAAACTGAAAATTAAACTTTAAAAGAAAAGTTAAAGAGGAAAGGGAGTAAAACTTTGGTGAGGAAAAATAAACAGAAAGGAAAGAGATAAATATAGTGGGGGAAAGATAGCATGGAGGTAAATCAAAATCAGAAAACAATTGTAAATGTAAATGGGGTGAATTGTCCCATAATACAGAAATTGATAGCAAAATGGATTAAATACTACAGTATCTTCTTTACAAGAAACACATTTGAAGCAGAGATACACACACACACACACACACACACACACACACACACACACAGGATAAAGGTAAAAGGATGGAGGAAAATATATTATTCTTCAACTGAAATAAAGAAATCAGGCAAAGCAATCCTGATCTCAGATAAAGCAAAAACCAAAATAGATCTCATTAAAAGAGAGAAAGAAGGAAACTACATCTTAAAAGGCACCACAGGTAATGAAACTATATTATTATTAAACATGTATGACCTACTGCTATAGCATCTAATTTCCTAGAGGAAAAGTTGAATGAATTACAAAGAGACAAAGAGAACAAAACTTTAATAATGGGGGAACCTCAACTTCCTTCTCTCAGATCTAGGCAAATATAACTACAAAATAAACAATAAGAAAGTTAAGAAGATGAATGAAATTTTAGAAAACATAGATATGATTGACCTCTGGAGAACACTTAATGGGGATAGGAAAGAATATAAATTTGGGGGGGGGGCAATACATGACACCTATACCAAAATTGACCATGTACTGAGGCATAAAAACTTATAATCAAATGCAGAAAAGTAGAAATAATAAATGCATACTTTTCAAACTGTGATTCAATAAAAATTACATATAATAAATAATGGGTCAGAGAAAAATAAACAAAAAATGAATTGGAAAATAAATAACTTAATTTTAAATAATGAGTGGATCAAACTGCAAATCATAGAAATATTCAATAATTATATCCAAGAAAATGAAAATAATGAGACTTCAAACCAAACGTATGGGATACAACCAAGACAGTTTTGAGGGGAAACCTAATATCTCTAATTGTTAATATGAATAAAAGAGAAAGAAGAGATCAATGTATTGAGTATGCAACTAAAAATGCTAGAAAAAGAACAGATTAAAGATACCCAATAAAATGCATTAGAAATTCTGAAAATTAAGGGAGAGATTAATAAAATTGAAAGCAAGAAAACCATTAATATAATAAATAAAACTGAGTTGATTTTCTGAAAAAAAAACCCAATAAAAATAGATAAACCTTTGTTTAATTTGATATGAAAAAAAGAAGATAACAAAATTACCAGTATCAAATATGGAAAGAGTGAACTAACCAACAATGAGGAAGAAATAAAGGAGGTAAATCAGAGCTGCTTTGCCAAACTGTATGACAATAAATTTGATAACCTGAATGAAATGCATGAATATTTATAAAAATACAAACTGCCCAGATTAACAGAAGATGAATTAAATTACTTAAATAACCCCATTTCAGAAAAAAGAAAGTGAAGAAACCATCAATAAACTCCCTAAGTCTCCAGGTCCAGATGGCTTTACAACTGAATTCTATCAAATATTTAAGCAACAATTAATTCCTATTCTACATGAACTTTAAAACAGAAGGAATTCTGCCAAATTCTTTTTATGACTCCAATATAGTGCTGATACTTAAACAAGGATGAACCAAAACAGATGAAGAAAATTATAGATCAATCTCCCTAATCAACATTGATACAAAAATCTTAAAAAAATTTTAGCAATGAGATTACAGCAAGTTATTACTAGGATAATACACCATGATCAGATAGCATTTATACCAGGTAGGCAGGGATGGTTCAATATTAGGTAAACACTCATTGATATTGAACATATCAATAACAAACCAACAGGGATCATATGATTGTCTAAATAGATGCTGAAAAAGCATATGATAAAATATATCAATTCCTATTAAAAACTAGAAAGTTTAGGAATAAATGAAGTTTTCCTTAAAATAATAAGTAGTTTCTATCTAAAAACCATCAACAAATATTATATGTAGGGCCGGCTAGGTGGTGCAGTGAATAGAGAACCAGGAGTCAGGAATACCTGAGTTCAAATCTGGCCTCAGACACTTAATGATTACTTATCTGTGTGGCCTTGGGCAAGCCACTTAACCCCATTGCCTTACAAAAAAAATATTATATGTAATGGGGATTAAACTCAGAGCATTTCCAATAAGATCAGTGGTGAATAAGGATGACCATTATCAACATTATTATTCAATATAGTTTTAGAAATGTTAACTCTAGCAATAAGATAAGAAAAAATAATTGAAGGAATTAGAATTGGCAATGAGGAAGCAAAACTTTCACTATTTGTAGAAGATATGATGGCATACTTAGAGAACCTCAAAACAATGAACAATTCAGAAAAGGTAGCAGGATATAAAATAAATCCACATAAATTATCAGCATTTCTATATGAAGAACAACAAAGCCAAAAAAGCAGAGATAGAAAGAGAATTTCAATTTAAAGTATCTGTAGATAATTTTAAATACATACCTCCCAAGATAAACTCAGAAAATGTATAAACACAATTATAAAGGAGTTCTCCCCCAGATAAAGACATACCCAAATAATTGGGAAAATGTCAATTGTTCACAGTTAGGTCAAGCTTATATAAGAAAAATGACAATTCTACCCAAATTAAATTACTGATTCAGTGTTATACCATTCAAACTATCAAATAATTATTTTACTGAGCTAGAAAAAAATATTAATAAAATTCATCTGGACCAACAAAAGATCCAGAATAGCAAGGGAACTTATTAAAAAAAAAGGAAAAGAAAATTACCTAGCTCTAAAACTATACTGTAAAGCAGCAGTCATCAAAATTGCCTGGTAATGGTTAAGAAATAGAGTAATGGATCACTGGATTAGGACAGATTCAAGAGAAACAGAAAATGACTGCAGTAATCTACTGTTTGACAAACCCAAAGACATTAGCTTCTGGGATAAGTACTCACTATTTGACAAAAATTATTGGGAAAACTGGCAAAAACTTGGTAGACTCAAATCTCACACTCTGTACCAAAATAAGGTCAAAATGGATTTAGACATAAAGGGTGACACCATAGATTAATTAAAAGATCAAGAAATTCTCTACTTATCAGATCTATGGAAAGGGGTAAAATTTATGATCAAACAAGAAATAGAGTATAATATAAACTGTAAAATTAATGATATTGATTATATTAATTAAAAAGTTTTTGTACTAATAAAATCAATGCTGCCAAAATTAGAAGTAAAGTAACAAGATGGGAAATAATCTTCACATCTAGGAGTTCTGATAAAGGTCTCATTTCTAAATTATATAAAGAATTACATCAAATTCATAAGGTTAAAAGTTATTCCCCATTTGATAAATGGTCAAAAGGATTTGAATAGACAGTTTTCAAATGAAGAAATTAAAGCTATATGTGACCATATGAAAAAATACTCCAAAACATAATTGATTAGAGAAATGCAAATTAAAACAACTCTGAGGTATCACCTCACATCTATCAGAATGGCTAAGATGATAGAAAGGGAAAATGATCAATGTTGGAGAGGATGTGGGAATATTGGGCTATTAATGAATTGTTGGAGTTGTGAACTGATCCAGCCATTCTGAAGAGAAATTTTGAACTATGACCAAAGAGCAATAAAACTGTTCATACTCTTTGACCCAGCAATTCCAATTCTAGGTCTATATCCAGAAGAAATCATAAAAAAATGAGAAAAGTCTCACATGTTCCAAAAAATTCATAGGTCCTCTTTTTTAGTGGCAAAGAATTGGAAATTAAGAGGATGTCCATCAATTAGGGAATGGTGAAACAAGCTATAATAAATAATATTATGGAATACTATTGTTTTATAAGAAACTATAAATGGTTAGATTCCAAAGAAGTATGGAATGACTTGCAGGATCTGATTTTGAGTGAAGGGAGCAGAACCAAGAGAACAATGTACACATTATCAACATTGTGAGATATCAACCTTGATGGATGTAGCTTCTCTCAGCAGTTCAGAGAGCTAGGACAACTATATTCGATCATCTATTGACAATGCTATCCCCACCCAGAGGAAGAAAAACAAAACCACAGCAAAAAAAACCCCCAAAAAAACCTTCACAATCTGATGAACACTACATTCACTTTATAAAAAAACTCCCTTAATTCTGTCCTCATACCAAAAATAACTAATCTGTAAACATGTTTAATACAAATGAGTATGTAAAATATTAATCTGACCTTGCCACTGAGGGAAGAGGGGTGGGAAGGGAGGGTGGAAGAAAATTTTGTAACTTAAAAATGTACATATGCACATGGAAGAATGTTGAAAAACTTTCATGGAATGTATTTGGAAAAATACAATATCAAGAATAAAAATAAATAAAAAATAACTAAAGATTATTTAAAAAGAAGAGAATTCTAGCAATCAATGTACCAAATTGAAGACTTTAAAAGATACAAGTGATCATGGTACCACAATTCATTTCAATCTCTCTTATAAACATTTATTAAAAATTTACTATGTAACTTTTTTGTTCATTCCTTAGTGCTTAAGAAGTTAAAAACATTATCCATGTCCTCAAGACATTTACAATCTACTGGAGGAGACAACATGTAAACAAATATATACAAGTCAAATTATATACAAAAATAGAAAATAATAAAGAGAGAGAGAGACTAGCAAAGATGAAATTTTAGTTAGGACTTAAAGAAAGCTATTAAATTGAAAGGAAATAACATTTATGATTACTTCACAGTTTGCACTGTTCTTTACATATGTCATCTCATTTTATTCTCACAAACACCTTGTGAAATTCATTTTATTTATTTTCCTAATTTTGTAGATGATAAAACTGAGGTGGAAATAGGTTAAATGATTTGCCTATGTTCACAGAATGGGTAAGTGTCTGAGGTAGGATTTAAACTTAAAGTTTCTTGATTTCTATTTCATCAGTCTCCTCACTGCATCATTCAGTTGCATAAAACCATTATAACTAAAGAGAATAAAATAAAAATAAATGAGAAATACTTTAAACATTTGGAGATTGAAGTATGACTTTTAAAAATGACTTGATTGGGTTGATGAAATTTAGAGAATTTTCCTTTTTAAATGAAAGGTAAATCATGAAGGGTCAGGAGGCCATTGGAGTAGATAAGAACTAGATATAGGGACTTGATGGAGGAACCTGGCAAAAAATTAACAGTTATAAGGGGGGCTGAAAATCTATCAATTCCTTGTAATTTAGAAGCAATCAACTGACAGAGGGATGAATGATTCCTGATAATTGAGATAACTGATATCAGTGATCAAGAGCAAAGTTTTGCCTATCATCTCCACTTAGAGGTGGAGAAAAGTGAAGCTTCTCTTCAGGGCCTTTAGAATTTCCTTAACCACTTTTGTCATGAGAAAGAAAAACAGGGGACTTTGCAATTGCTTTAGTAATTTCTTGATAAGACTGATTTTAAAGATTCTCGCCTGTTTTAAAGAATCAATTTTAGCTTCATTCTGATAGACAAGAGATCATTCTGGTGGAGAATAACTGAGTGATCTACTCTGTATAGTTCAAAAGGAACTAGTTTGATGATCAGTGCAGTTGTCTGAATTAAAGAAAAACATTATTATTATTAAAAACAACTTTCCAAGTTATTTTTGGTGGTGATTATAAATTTTAAAGTGTTTGTGAATTATATAGTTGAGTAGAGACTATTTGTACATATTTGCGTGTGTGTGTGTGTGTGTGTGTGTGTGTGTCTGCTTCAATATTGTAAATTAATGGAAAAAAGCTCTTAGGCATAAGCCCCCCCCCCCCCCCCCCCCCCGCAAAGCTTACAAAAAAAAGACTTCTGTTTTCCCTTTCAGACATTTTCTTTTAAATAAAGTCATCCCTGATTAGAGGGGTGCAAACTAGATGACCTCTTGGGAGGGAACTATTAAAAAAAATATTCTTAAGTCTTAAGTAACCTTGTTTTTTTTTTTATTTTAAGGTGAGATACACTTCATGACTGATTTTCTCTTCCTCTCTCCACAAAACTTCGAAGAATATCCTTGCAACATTTCCGAATTAGAAGTCTGATGCTGAAGGATAGTTACAGCAGTTACAGCTTGCACTGGATTGCCATCTAGTGGAGGCATAAATCATTGTTACATATATGAAGCATCATTCTGGTGGAATTCTTTTCAAACTTCATCTCACAACACTCCTTGCCAATTGCTTTTCTTATATGCTACTAACATGCACGCGCACACACATACACACATACACATAAATATATACATTAATTCTACTCTTGAAAACCTGAGAACCTGGGATTTATGCTTATAATTCGCTGTTTTCTCTGCAACTTTTCATTGCACATTCTTCTCTTCATACTGAGTGTTTTATATACTGCATCCAAAGTTGAATGAGGAAAAAAAATACTAGGATATGAGACAGCTTCCAACTGTTCAGCAAAACTTTTACATTCTTCCCCATAATGAAAAAAATGAAAGTTCCTACCCCTTTCCTGAAACCATCTCCACCAAAATCTTCTCTCTCTGCCAGAACAAATTGTGAATTTGAAGAGTAAAATCTCACTCTTTGTGTGGCCTAAAAAAATCACTTGACCCTGTTAAGTTTAATAATTTAACTCTGGGTTTCAAACAACAATTTTCCTCTATAAAATGAAGGTTGAATTAAGTAATCTCTAACATCCCTTCTAACTCCAAATCTTAAAATTCTTTGCTCCTATGAATATTTACTTGTTCAGATAAATATGTTGAAACCCACAAACGACAAGATATGCTGACCATTTCTCCCATCCAACATGCCAGGTTTGATCATATCAATCTTCTACCCAAGAAAATTTATTGGCAACATATTTGCATAAGATCATGGATTTAGAACTAGAAGTAACCTTACAGGTCATGTAGTCCATCCCTCTCATTTTATAGATCAGGAAACTGAGGTTCAGTGAGGGAAAAGTGACTTGCCTTAGCTTACAAAGGCAGCATGCAGCATAATTCAATTTGTGGTCCCTGGGTTCTTTTCATTATACCAAACTACACTCTCATTTAACATAAAATGAAAATACTCCAGCTGTTTAATCACAGCCTTTCAAATTCTGCCTCCAGTCTACCATTCTGGGTTTACCATACATCATGTAGCCTAAGGTGACCTATTTGCTACTCCTCAAATTTTATATTTCATCTCCTTGCCCTGCATTTTTACTTTTCTGGAATTTAGCCCTAGAGAATCATTAACTTCTTTCAAGCCTCAATTCAGTTGACCCTTTCAAAGGAATCTTTCAGGATCCCCTAATTTGTAATACTTTTCCCTTCCCCAAGATATCATGTATATAATTAATCTTTTTACATGTTGTATCTGTCAAATAGAATAAAAGAGACCAAAGAAGGGCAGGAAAAAAATTGTTTGATTTTGGTTTTGTCTCTAAAAGTATCTACTTTGTCTCAAAATTCTATTACTTTAACACAGGGTTTTAATAAATACTTTTTGAATTGATTGGAAGGCACATGCTTGTAAGGGGCACAGGAGAAATATGTAGCTACGAAGATGATGAAATAGCTAAAAACCTTTGTAACAGCTGTCCTTCAATTATGTAGAAATGATTGCTGACATTAATCAGCAGATATAATGGATATGGCAATGATTTTAGTTAGGAGCTGATGACAGGCACTTTTTTACTACGATGGTGAATCTGATTTCTGAATTCTCTTCTGGATCCAGTTCTTATTCCTTTATTAGAAAATATTGTTGTTGGACCTATTTAACCTTAAGAAAAGAAGTTGAATTTTCTAATTTAAATTTATTATTTCAACTACATAAAGGAAGTTTTCAACTTTCATTTTTTTCTAAGATTTTGAGTTTAACATTTCTCTTTCTCTCTCTCTCTCTCTCTCTCTCTCTCTCTCTCTCTCTCTCTCTCTCTCTCTCTCTTTTCTCCTCCCTCCCTTTGACAGCAAGTAATCTGATACAGGTTATACAAATATAGTTATGATAAACGTATTTCCAGATTAGCCATTATATATAACTTTGTGCTTTTTTTACTTTCTATTCCTACGGCCCTTTTCTGCCCATTGGTGAGTTCCTTCCAAAATTTTGAGGGAAGGGCTTTCTTGAAATGTAGTACCAAGTCTATATGATGGTACCTTCACCCACATTTTTAACTTCTTCATATTCATTGCTTTTACCCCTATTAGAATATGAGTTCTTTGAGGGTAGAAATTGTCTTTTTGCTCACATTTATAGCATCATGGTTTAGCACAGTGCTTAGAACAAAGAACACATTAAATAAATATTATTTGACTTGACTTCAAAGCAATTGTTTTTTGGTTCATTAGTTCTTGTCTGTTATTGAAGAAAATCAAAATAACATCATTCTGAGACAAATTACAGTGTGTATGACTGTAGCTGATCAGAGCAATCAATATAAGCTTGGAATGCTAGCTGACTTGAGGTCATGTTCATACTCAGCTCTACCACAGGTCAGGCACAAATAGTCCATGTGATGCCAGGGATGGGTTGCCTTCCTCATGGAGTGCAACACCCTTACCGATGAGGGCACACCATGCTGGGCAGTCTTATGAACATGTTGTACAATCAATTCTTTTAAAAAAATTTTAACACAATGGGGTTAAGTAACTTGCCCAAGGTCACACAGCTAGGCAATTATTAAGTGTCTAAGGTCAAATTTGAACTCAGTTCTTGCTCTATCTACTGTGCCATCTAGCAGCCCATGTGTACAGTTAATTGGAAAGCTATTAAGAAAGACCTTCAGGTTGTCCTGGTATCACTTCTTCTAACACCCTTGTGATCATTTGTCCTGTGTGAGTTCTCCATAAAATAGTCTTTTGGGCAAGTCTTTTTTACAGCAGTCTTACAGAATATTCTGGCATTCTAACAATGTGTCTAGCCCATCATAGTTGCACTCTCTCTAGTAATGTTGGAACGCATGGCAGTTTAGCCTGAGAAAGAACATCAGTGTCTAGTATCTTCTCCTGCCAGGTGATCTTCAGAATCTTCCTAAGACAATTTAACTGGAAGAGATTCAGTTTCAGATATGACTCTGGTAGACTGTCCAGGTTTATCAGGCATATAGCAATGAGATCAGCACATCAGCTCTGTAGACCTTCATTTTGGTAATCAGTCTAATTCTTCTTCTCTCCCATAGTTTTGGAGCCTCCCAAATACTAAGCTAGCTCTGGCAATGTATGTGTCAACTTCATTATCAATGTGAACCTCCCTGGAAAGGATACTGCTAAAGTAAGTGAACTTCTCCATAGTCCTCAGAACTTCTCCATTTACAGAAATCAATGATTCCTCATATGGATGGTGAGGTGCTGGTTAAAGGAGCACCTGTGTTTTCTTGGTGTTAAATTGTAGATCAAAATTACCCCAAGCACAGAGAATTTATCCATACATTATTGCACCTCAAACTTCTGAGGCTACATTGTGTACACAATATTTGGTTTGCAGATGATCATGCACTGACATTCCTTCCACTTTGGTCTTGGCTTGTAGCCTTTTCAAGTTGAAGAATTTTCCATAGTGTTGTAGCTGACCTTGAGGTTATGTTCATCCTCAGTGAAGGTGCCTGATAACATGACTGAAAACATCATGCTAAAAAGCCTTGGAGCAAGGACACATTCTTGTTTCACTTCATTGATGACCAGGAAATTTCAAGAGCATTGACCCCTATCCAGAGCCCAGGCATGCATGTCATCATGGAATTGATGTACAAAACTGATGAACTTCTTCAGGCAACCAAATTTTGACATAATTTTCCACAAATCTTCACAAAGGCCTTGATAAGATCTACAATGTATACAGACCTCTAACCTGTTCCTGGCATTTTTCCTGGTATTGTGGGGCAGCAAATACCATATTGACTATTCTTTGACCCTTCCTGAAGTCACACTGACTCTCAGGGAGGTGACCATCTTCTAGGTGGAGGATTATTCTATTGAGAAGGACTCTGGCAAGAATCTTGCAGAATGACTAAAAGATAAATATCCCTGTTATTGTCATAGGGAACCCTATTCTCTTTATCTTTATTGAGATGGATGATGGAGGCATCCTTGAATTCCTAGAGGTTACCTTATTCATGCCATATAACCCAGAAAATTGTTGGATGAGCAACTTTTGAATGAGCAATGGTCACCCTCCCTCCCTGTAGATGTCAGCTGTAATAGAACCAGCACCAGGTGCTTTGCCACTTCAGAGGAGCCTAATGGCATTCAAAATTTCTTCTTCAATTAGAGGTTCAGCTAAAGATGGATTGACATCAATGAAGTAAAATGGTCATTGGTTTCTTCATTGATTGATGATAGTCTGTTAAGAACTCTATGGAAGTGTTCAGGCCACCCGTCTAGGATCATGTCACTATTATTAATCAATGTGACCCCATTAGAACTGAGTAACTGAGATATACCATACATCTTTTTCCACAGTACTCAAAACTTCTCCATTTACTGTAACTATTGGTTTCACATATGGAACATTAGGAAATCATAAAAGCACTTTGGTTTGTTGCATCTGCATAAAACTAACTTTCATCTGCCTCCTTATTGAGCCAAGATTTCTATAACTCCCTTGGCCTTCTTAGAAATGAAAGAACTATCTAGCTGATAAAACCTATGGAGTTCTCCTTTTTCATTTAGCAGCCTATGTATTCCCCCATCGTTTTCATCAAATTGGTTGATGTTTGAAAGTGTTCTGACCCAAGTGAGCAAATGGAGTGCTGTATACCAGATCTCTGGAAGCTGCCCCTCTCCTTTTCTGCTCCAGCATGTATGGGCTCAGTTTTCCCTCCAAGTTAGCAACAAACTGTTTCTAATCTCTTGACATTAATTTTTCTTGTGGTCATTTTTGCCTTGAGGCTATCATTTCCATTGAATGTAAATATTTAGCTTGCAGAGAATGAGTCTATGATCAGTCCAGCACTCTGCACAAACATTGCCTTTGAAACTCTCACATCCTGTCTGTCTCTTGTCTTTGCAATCACTTGGTCTATTAGATGCTAATGTTTGCTATGAGGTTACATACAGTAAGTTTTATTGCATTTAGATAAACAAAAGACAGTGTTTGTGATGAGAAGGTCATGAGATGCACAAGAATTCAGTAGAAGGTGACTATTGCTGTTTTTGTTTTTTCCAAATCCATTTCTCCCAAGGACTCCCTGCCATGTCTCAAAATCTGAGTCTACTCTAGCACTAAAATCCCCCAGAATTATAATCTTGTCCTATTTGGGTACATTGATGATAAGTGTTTCCAAGTCTTCATAGAATTTTTCTTTGACTTCACCAGAGTTTGCCATGGTGGGAGCATAGGCATTGATTATGGTGGCATGACATTTCCTGCAAATGGCCATCTCATTGTCATGATCTTGAAGTTCACTCCTTTTGGTAGGATTTCAATCATGTTGACTAGATTAGCTTTCATTGCAAAATCTATTCCAGTTTCACAGTACTCCACTTCACTGTGGCCATTCCAGAAAAAAAATGTGTATTCAGTTCTGACTTCAATAAGTTGACCTTGATTTTCCAGTCTTGCTTCACTCAGGGCTGCTGAGTTCTCTTTCAACAAGAGCTGTTCGTCTTTTAAGTCTATTGGATCTTGTGTTGTCTATGAATGTACACACATCCCATGCTCCATTGTTAAGTAGAATTTTCTTTGGAGAAGTTTTTATAGATTATTTTTTCATGTTGCAACAACACTGTGGGATCAGATAAGGGTTGGGTAAGAAAACAACTTTTAGGGCATCTTCTCTTGTCCCTTCCACACACTAGGCGTGAGCAATGCAATTTTTAGAAGGGCTTCTCAGTCATACTGGGGGTTGCCAAATTTCACTGCTGCTTTCAATGGGAAAATGACCCTATGACCTGGGCCACCCATGTGACTATAGCTCCCAGTATATTTGAACCTGTTGCTTCATCACTTGCCTATCACCACAGGATTTTAAGATAGAAATGGTAATGTGGTATGGATGATGTCATTGGAAGCATGTCTAAATTGTTTTTAAGTGAAGCAGAGTTGCACAAAGTCATCTGCCTCAATTTCTCATCATTATTCAGTAGCAAGACAGAGTAAAGATAGCTGGTGATGGTTCTAGATGCAGGAGATGAACTTGGTATTTTTGATGTCTAACTACTCTCTAAGGGTTCCGCAACACTTGCTTTAGCTGCCTTCATGGTCATTGGAATAAAGTCTTCTCATCCTCCCATTATACCAGAGGAAGACTTAAGACTTCACATACCTGGAGTAGACACCACCCTCAACTCACTGCTGAGTTTAAGAGCAAGCAATTACTGTCAACCTGGTATAGTCTACCTGCAGAAACAGTTTAATAGGATGTGGCCGTTTTGCATGCTACAGCTTCTTGGAGCCACAGATGAGTTAGGTGGCTTAGATGGACATCAAAGATAGAAACCTGAAAAGAACTCAGCAGTCCTCATGCCAGAAGTACAGTCTTCCTTGAATGCATCCCACACTCCCTGCAATAAAATTGCTTTTATTATGCAATAGAAATACTGTGCATTCTGTAGAAAGAAACTTGAGTATCAATAGCAATAGAGAACTTGGGGGTAAGCTAGAAGGAAGAAAACCCTGTGAGTTAAAGTTGTTTATTCTTTCTATAAGCATTTAAGAAGTCCTTATTGTATACTCTGAACTGTGGCACATTATATTGTCATTGTTGTTTTGTTTATTTGTCCTTAGTTCTGAAAGAAGACCATGACATCAGGGAGGTGATCCCATGACATTCACATGAAAATCACCAGCCTCATTTTCTCCTTAGGAACCATCCGGGTTCAGAGATCAGATATGAATCAGAATGACTGGACATAGCCCTGAATGTGAGGCAAGCAGGGATAAGTGACTTGCTTTGTAAGTGTCAAGTGTCTAAGGTCAAATCTGAACTTAGTGCCACCTGACACCAGGGCCAGTGCTCTGTCATTGTGTCACCTAGCTACCTATATTATACAAAAACATAGAATCATACTCAAAGCTAGGAGGGATCTTAGACCCTCATTTCCAATAATATCTCTTTTATTATTCTTGTTTTAGGTGAAAAACGAGTAATTCATAGAGGTCAACTGACCTGCCCAACTTTTTAAAATTAAACTCTTGTGCAGTTCTAGAAAACCTTTATCTCTAGTTCAGAGATTATTAACCTGGAACAGGGGACTTTGAATGTGGATAAGACAAAATATAATCAATTGAATTGAACTGAATTTATTGAAATACTGAAAAAATGGAATATATATTTCAGTATAATTCTCTGTATTTTATTTTATGCACATTATTCTAAGAAGGGTTGCATAGAGTTCATTAGACTATCAAAGGGGTCTTTGACACACATATACAAAAGATAAAGAACCATGATCTCATTGATTAGCGGACAATATACATTAAACCAGAGAAGTGAAATCAGTTTGAAAATAATAATTGAACAAATTAAGGATCTTTTTTGGACAGAGCATTTCTGTGATGTTTTTTGTAAAGTATGTAATTCTAGAAAAATATTTGATCCATTTGGATGTTCTGAATGCAGAGAGAAGGGAAAAACAAATGATTTCTTTGGCTCCCTTATCATTCTTCTATCCCCCAAAATAGAGATCCCATGTTATATACATAAATTGTGTTTACTTATTATTTAAGAATGTAATAAGCAAAAGTAATCAGTAATGATTAGGATAAGAAACTCTTTATGGCTTCAGCACCCAAGAAGATAAGACTCTATGAAGTATTAACATCTCATTCAGCTCTGACACTAACTGAGCACCATTACCTCAAAGACTGAGAACTTAAAGGTACCTTAAATATTATTTAATCCAATAACTTCATTTTAGCAATGAGGAAAACATGAGAACCACATAGAATTAGCAAAGTTTCTTAAGGACCCCCAGGTGTCCATGGTAGGATTGGTTCCTGAGTCTTCTGATTACAAATCCAGGAATCTTTTTGTTGTCCCACAATGAACACTCAAAGGAAGCATTTGAGAAGTTTTTAATCAATTAAAATAAGTAAACAGAATATCCTATTAATATTTATTTTTAAGTAATCAGAATAAGTTTTCACCCATTCTATCTTCTTTGTTCTCCCTATGTGGTTCAGAAAAGAGCTTTATATCCTTACCCTCCCACTCTTCCCTCACAACACACACACACACACACACACACACACACACACACACACAGACACTTCCAAATTGAAGAGTAGACTTGACTGTATTTGATCCCTATATGATTATTGACCCTGGCACTTTCCTCTGACCCTCTAGAAACAACAGTGAAAATGATCATGAAGAGTTGTATGCAGCCTACAGGCCTGTAAATTATTGCAATCACTTTCCATATCAAACTATTTTTCATGAAGTTAATTATTTTTGACTTGAATGATAGCTTTAACCATACAAACTTTAAATAACTTTGTTCTATTTATATGGTGGCCACTGATCATTATGGAAATATTCTTTATGATCACTGCTATAAAAATAAAATTAAATGACTTACTGAGTTGAATAGTTACGATGACAAAACCCATAAACTTTGGTAGAGATGATGGATTATCAAGCAGAGCATCTGAGAACTATGTGATAATCTAGACTTTATCATTTCAAAGAACATGCATGCATAAAAAAGAATATGCACGACTATAAAATGTCTTTTTCAATTATTTGCAATGAATGTTTTATAACTGGAAACAGTTTTTGTACAGAACATTTCAATAAATGTTTTCATTTTTTTACATATAGGAGGATTCTCTAGTTGTATAAACTGCTAACTATACAATCAAGAAGATGTGGCAGCTTTGGAATTTAAATAGCTACAAGGAGACTTCTCCCCAGGTTTACCAAAGTCTCATATTTACCTATTATGTGGGTGACTCCTAGAATTTGAATGCTGGTGGATATTATTATATAAAGACTACACAACAGAGAATGACTGAGTTGAGGTAAGATGACCCCATTGGCCTTTTTAATCTAACTCCTACACTCAAATTCCACCTTGAAGCCTTCTGGTACTATAAAGGTAAACCTCAGACCAACAATAAGTTTTGAACCAGTGATAAATTCAGAAGAGAAAGCCAACCTAACAGCCTCTCTGTCTCTGTCTGTATGTCATCTGTCTTTCTTTCTGTCTGTATCTCTCTGCTCTCTCTCTCTCTCTCTCTCTCTCTCTCTCTCTCTCTCTCTCTCTCTCTCTCTCTCTCTGTCTGTCTCTTTTATCTTGTTCTTCCCCCCTTCCCCAAAATCACTGTGTATTGATTTATTTTCTGTACAAACTATATAGAGTAACAATAGGGTATAATGGATAATACAATCTCAGAATCAGAAGCACCTGGTTTCAAATCTTACTTCTGACACTTAACATCTATGTGACCCTTGAGAGATTTCTTAGCTCTTAGGGCTCCAGGCAGCCCAATAAAAGTATACATTTCAGACAAAGAATCAATCTACATTGTTAGAGAGAACTTCCTTACCTGGGAATTCCCTCTAATTAATGACATCCCAAGGTCAGTTCCTGTCCCTATCATTGCTCCTTTATTTGTCAACACATTACTGCCAGCAGTAGAATTTGAGCTCCTTAAAGGAAAAAAAGGATTTCATTTTCATCTTTGTATTATAGGATCTAGCTATAGCTGACTGTGATCCCTGTTGATTGATTTTTTAAAAGATTTTGTTTCTGTTTTTCTGTTCCATACAAGTTTATAAGAACACGCATGAAGTCAAAGAGGGAGTGATTGATGAAATCTTGGATGTCTCAATCATGGAGAAAGCTTCAGATGGCAAAGAAGATTGTTTTTACGATAGTAGAGTCAATGAGCAACATCCTCAGAGAGAGGTTCTGATATCTCTCTCCGAGATGCCTTCAATTGTCTGACCCATGTTCTCAACAAATTCTGTGTACTGATCCAGTTGGACAAGGTTGGTTGCCAGCTGGAGACACAAGGAAGTTAGTGTCATATTTCTGATAAAGTTTTGATTGGAGTTTCTATTAAATAAACAATTCTAATATTTACCTATTGCCTACTTGTACTAGACACCAAGATAAGAACTTTAGAAATTTTATTTCATTTGATCCTCACAACAACTCTGGGAGATGGGTGCTATTAATATTCCCAGTTTGCAATTGAGG
The DNA here is from genome assembly GCF_037893015.1 of Macrotis lagotis. Classification (NCBI taxonomy): domain Eukaryota; kingdom Metazoa; phylum Chordata; class Mammalia; order Peramelemorphia; family Peramelidae; genus Macrotis; species Macrotis lagotis. Next base: position 625,192,315 of record NC_133658.1, read on the forward strand.
AAACTGAGGCAAATAGAGGTGAAATGACCTACCCAGAATAACACAGGTTGTACGTATCTTAAGTTAAGGTTTTCCTGATTCAAGACATAGCAATCACTGTGACATCTAGTTTTCTGTAACATAATATTTATGGTTTAAATTTAGCTAAACAACTTTGTTCCTCTCTTTCTTAGAGTCGCTATTCCATGGAATTTGTTGGAAATACTTCACAAAACTGAAGCCAGATAGGACATCCCACCTCTTTCTACATGTCAGCTGGGGTCATCCTCTTGTATCTATCTATTCATTGCTTCTTAGTAATTTTAAGTTTTGAAACATTAACTTTTGATTGTTTTGTGGTGGTTGTCTTTCCATTTACATATTGCAGACTCTGACAATATTTTCTTCTCTCTGTTTATTTCACACTGTTTCTGATTATGTAAATATTTCCATGCTATTCTGCATTCATATTTGTTATTATAGTACAATAATATTTCATTTCATTCACATACCATAAATTGTTTAGCCCTTTCCAATCAATGAACTACTACTTTTTTCTCCAATTCACAAAACGTAAATATTTTGATGTACCTGGGGACTTTCTACCTATCAGTGATCCATTTGAAGTATAAATCTTGTGGTAGACTCTCTAAGTAAAAAAATATGGCTATTTTAGTCCCTTTATTTTAATAATTATAAATTGTTTTCTAAAATAGTTGCATTATTCACAGATCTATCATAAATTCACTAATGTTTCTGGTTTCCCACAGTGCCTCCAATAACAACTATCCCCATCCTTTGTCATATTTTCCTGTGTTATGAGTGTGAAATGAAATCCTGGGATTCTTTTCATTTGTATTTCTTTGATTACTAATGATTTTAAGCTCTCTTTTTTAAATGTAACATAGCCTTACAGAATTATTTTGGAACATTTGAAAGGTAGAGTAATTTGATTAGAGTAACATAGCCCTTATGTATCATAAGCAGGACTTGAACCTAGGACTTGACTCCAAATTCAACCTTCTCTCCCTTATGCCATGTGACCTCTCATGTACCTATCTAGTTATATAACTATCTCTCATCTGTCTCTATGTTTCTCTGTCTCTGTCTTTGTTTCTATTTCTCTCTCTGTCTCTCTCTCTCTGTGTCTGTCTCTCCGTCTCTGTCTCTGTCTCTCTGTCTCTCTCTCTGTCTCTGTCTCTCTCTCTCTCTCTCTCTCTCTCTCTTTCTCTCTACCTAGTTACCTAATCCTACATAAATATAGAAAGAAATACATATACAAATATATTCTAGCAAATATTTAACAACACATTCATCAAGAAAAAAAGTATGCAAGATTCAATTTTAAGCTTAATCAACATTATTATTTTGTCCTTCAATCTTAAATCTAACTAATTAACAAAGGAATAAATCAAACCCAGATTTGTAGTTTATATGCCACAAATGCTCATACTGAAATTTCAACAGTTGATTCTTTTGAGTCAGAATATTAGCTTCCTCTAACATAAACATACATTTAGATAAATATATATATATGCATACATACACATGTATATATATTCATATTTTATAGATATATGTACATTCAAAACAATTTCTTTTTATTGATATTTTATATTTCCAAATACATGTTATGAAACTTTTTCAATAATCATTCATATGCATATGTATATTTTTAAGTTACAAAATTTCCATCTACCCTCACTTCCCACCCCCCTCCCCTTAGTAGTGAATGTTATATATACACATTTGTGATAAACATGTTTACAGATTAATCATTTTCAGTATGAGAAATTAGGATCAAGGAAAGAAATATATGAGATATTTTAAAAAAGTGAATGTAGTACATATCAGATCCTGAAGGATTTTTTGTTTTGCTTTTGTTTTTGTTTTTCTTCCTCTTGTTGGGGATAACAATGTCCAAAGCTGGTCCAAAGCTGGGTTGTCCTAGCTCTCTGAACTGCTGAGAGGAGCTGCTTCCATCAAGGTTGATCATCTCACAATGTTGTTGATGTGGACATTGTTCTCCTGGTTCTACTCCCTTCACTCAGTATCAGATCCTGTAACTCATTCCATGATTCTCTAGAGTCTGACCATTTATGGTTTCTTATTGAACAACAATATTCTATAGAATTCATCTACTACAACTTGTTTGACCATTTCCCAATTTATGGGCATCCTCTCAATTTCCGATTCTTCGTCATTTAAAAAAAAGAGCTACTATGAATATTTTGGAACACATAGGACTTTTCCAATTTTACAATTTCTTCTGGATATAGTCCTAGAATTGGTATTGCTGGGTCAAAGGGTATGATCAGTTTTATTGCTTTTTGGGTATAGTTCCATATTTCTCTACAGGAAAGGTTGGATAACTCCACCAGCAATGCATCAATGTCCCAATTCTCCCACAACCTCTCCACCATTCATCATTTTCCCCTTTTGTCATTTTAGCCAATCTGATAAGTGTGAGGTGATACCTCATAGCTGTTTTAATTTGCATTTTTCTAATCAATAATGATTTGGAACATTGTTTCATATGAATATATATATATATATATACATATATATATATATATATATATATATATATATATATATACCTTTAATTCCCTCATTTGAAAACTATCTAGTCATATTTTTGACAATTTATCAATTGGGAATATAATAACAATTTTAAAGAAAATGATCAATTTTATTCTACTATATTTTCCAGTTTTCATCCCATTATTCAGTTATATGCTTTCTGAGGTATAGTTAATTAACTATCATTGTCTCCTTGAATGGTTTTAGAACTATTGTGTTCTGAATGTAATCAATTGAGACTACTGATAGGTAACAAGGCTCCTCCAGGTGCTGCAAAGATGTAGCTTTCAGGGCATGAATATTTAAAATCCAACAGTTTCTACCCTTTAGTTCCTTGTCTGGATTAATTACCTCGCATTACCTTTATTGACATCTCATTAGAAGCTACACAGTTCATTTCATAATTGTGAGGCAAAATTTAAAGAGGCAAATGAGAATGGATCATGCCAGTAGTCTGCCTTCTTTTACCTGCTGGCATAACTGCTCTTGGAATTTATATAAAGGATTTTGTAAATAGTAGGACAATTTTAAAATGGCAGTTCTTATCACTACTACTACTACTACTACTACTACTACTACTACTACTACTACTACTACTACTACTACTACTATACTATTATTATAGCAATTATAAAATAGAAATTAAATAAAACCTTTTCTTTTGCTTTTTCTGATATCCATAAATTTAAAATACCCTATCCAATCTGCAAACTTGCTATGTATGACTACCATAACCACAGGGAGAAAAAAAAAACAATTGTTTTAGTCCAGATTTTGTGGATAAAGGCAGAGAGTCTAAAAGGATGGTTTCTAAAGTACTTTTCCCTATGCATGTCTGGAATGGAAGGAAGTGAAATTGCTCATCTCTAAAACAATTACTTCCCTTGTAATAAGGAAACAATGAGCAGAAGAATCATGTTGCAAGCAATAAGTGACTGAATGGATCATGAAAATATTACAGAGATTTTTTTCTTTTCCTATAATAGCTATTTGGGCCTTTTTTTCACCTGCTTTAGAAAATGGGCACCATTCATCTCAAGGTCATTTGACTCAATTTCCTGTGATTTACCTGGATCCAGTTTTAAACTAAAGTGTTGTTTATTGCTCTAGAAGCCATTCATTTCTAGATGATAAAAGCTACAACCAAGGACTAACAATAATTAACTGTCACTTAGAAAAGGTTGGCAGTACAGAAAAAAATAGTTAATTAGAATGAAGGAAGAATAAGAAGAAAGTTGAACCAGAAGTATTCTGTTGACAAGACTGAATAAAAGCTATCCAAGCTAGAAGATTTACTGATTCAGAGCAATTAAGTAGTTAATTAGAAGTTTATAATTATCTTTGCCACTTCATTAAGAACTCAGTACAGATTTCCCAATATGACTTGTTGGAAAACTGCACTTATCTTGGTTATTGGAATTTCATGAAGAAACCATGGTGAATGTGTTAAAAGATTGTCTCATTAAAACTTTGTTCTGCCATCCATGGAAAACACAAGCTATTTCCTGTGGACCCAATGGCAGTGGCATTATTGCTGAGACGTGACTGAAGAGAGTTGGGCATGGGGCAGGCAAATAGAATTTTAACCTTCCAAAAGATATTGGAGCTCTCTCTTAATGAAATGCTTTTCTGTCTAGTCAGGGAATCAGTGGGATGATACCTTGGTGTCCAGAGGGAAAAGTGACCAGACTGATTCAGAATCTGAAACATGAGTAAAGGTAATGAGTTGAAATCACCTGTCTGGAAACATAAGGGTCTTTCAAATGAATAGGAAACCCACAGACAAGATATTAAGAAAGATTTTTATTCAAAGAATTCACATTTTTCTAAATTTATTTGATCTAATACTTGGCAATAATAGATCTGTCACAGTTACTACTCAGTTGTTCAGGGGAAGATACTGGTATGTTGGGATATGCCATCCTCATCCTCAGCTGCAATTGTACTTGCAAGACAGTTACTCTTCCCTCCTGGCAGTGTCCATCGTACTATTGCTATAAAAATTCAACATGGAGTTTCTCTCTATAGAATTAATCATGATTTTACAGCTTCCTAGGGCTACGGGGGAAATTATATGTGGGTATAAGCCTAAATTTGAGTTCAGTTTTGTTATTTATGTGTTATATGACTGCATAAGTAATTTCAACTCTCAATCTCAGTTTTCTTGTGTGTGAAATAGGGGTGATGATATTTGCATTATTTATATCACAGTGTCTTCAAGGAGTTGTTTTAGAAAAATCATGTGTGAGTTCTTTTAATTATTTCCATCAATAAGGTCCAGTTTAACTCTACAATTTTTTAAATAATTCAAATCTGAACATCTCTCTGAATTATTGCATGTGATAATGGTCTAACTGGAATAGTTGGCTCAGTGATTATCATTAAAATTCATGTGACCAAACATGGTGACAGTAACATGCATCTCTTCAAGTAAATTTTGTTTGACAATTATTTGAAAATATTGATCCTGTTCCTCTGATATTATTAGGTAGATAATATGTAGGTATTCAAACATGCCAGAGAATGATGGGGCAGAGTCTTAAAATACACACTATACTAGAAATGAAAGATAAAGCTGTCTCTGAAAGCTCTTCTTATCAAAGAATCATCCTTGGGCTTATTAGATATAGGAAAATAAGATTCACGTCTTGAGCATTTGAGTTGTATAATTCTCTGGGATAGCAAAATCAGTACCAGAATTATATTCAGTTCCATAGCTAAGAGTTGGGATGTAAGGAGGGGTAGAAAGGGTAAAGAAGAAAAAGTGGCTGGTTCCTCACGAGAGCAATGTAAAGCAACTAAAATTCCACTATTGGGGTGAAACACTGACTATTTACATGGAAAAAGTACCAATGTTATCACTATATATCAGCTGTATGGGGGGAAAGAGTAGACACACACTCAATCCTGATTTCTTTAGCATGTCAGGAAAGTTTCTCTTTGGTAAACAATAGAATGGAGCCCTTGCTGTATCTTCTAATTTCATTTAGTTCTTACTTTCCCTATGTGAATATTCTGGGTTGTCTAAAGATGAAATATATAAATACCTTTAATGGATAACCACTCATCCTTTTTGCACACCCCCAGTAATATTTCTGCAACAGTGAGTCAATACAGCCCAATTACTCAGATAGTGCTGATATCTGCTACTTCATTATTGAACCTGTGATTATCATAAACATTGACACAACTGTTGAATATGATTAAGACTATTCGATAACAATCCTACTAATTAACTATTAAGTAATCTGTGACTAAGCTTGATATGATTCCAATTCTTCTCTTCACATCACTAGGAGAGAAAAAAATTGACCTCCTTAGAGTTTTGCCTTTAAGTATATATTTCTCTCTGGATCGGGGTGTGAGGTAGGAGTGGGAGAGGAAGGTTCAATATAACAAGAGAACTGGACATGCTTCACTTCTTTGGAATTTTCCTTGGCATTTGACACAATTCTGGACAAAATCTGCACTACTGTGTATTGAGGTTCCCATGTATTGCATTCTCTATCCAAGACAGAATCAAAGGATCTGAATATTAGATAGGACTTCAGTGGTCATCTAGTCCCAACTCATACATGAAGGAATCCTCCCACTCCCAACAAATGGTCATCCAGCTCCCACCTGAAGACCTCTGAGGAGTAGGAGTCCACCAAATTCTAAGGCAGCTCATTCCATTTTTGGACAGTTCCAATCAGGGTTGAATTGGAACCAGCCTGAATAAGCTGATCATTAAATTTTCAGTAGGACTATTTACAGAGCAGAATCAACAACTTATGCATATTGGGATTTTGATATATTGTTTTATTGATTTCTAGGTTTAAGAAAGTGATATATTAAATGTTAATGTAAATTAAGCTTATCAGTGCATCATATGTATAGACTTTTTTCTTTCCACAAATTCATATATGTCTGCTAATTTTTTGTGAATTTTTCATGTTAATTGTTTCTTAAAGCACATTATTTGTTTATCCATTACTCAATAGCTGATTTTTCACTTTATTTCTAGTTTTCTTACACAAAAAAGAAATGTCAGGATAAGGTAGAGACTCAGAGAAATGCTTTAACAAAAATACATTTGGACCTGTCATTTTACTCTTCTCATCAGACATGCTATTCATATTGACCCTCTCTACCTGAGGGTATTACTGAACACAACAACAAGACAGCGACCACCTATGAAAGAGTCATCTAGAGAAATGCTATCTCCCTTGATTTTCCTTCTGATGGTCTGTGCACTATAAAAGAGTTGGAAAGACATAGTTGTAGAATAAGTTTCTTCTCAAGAAACTCAGAAATTGTAGCAACGTCTTTACTATATTCCAAAGGATTACATTATATAAACTGAGACTGTCAGAAGGATCATAGATGGGTCAGCCTAATTAAAACTATTATCCTTAATCCATTCTTCTTCCTCAAATATTCTCAGCAATGTATCCCTGTATAACACATATATGCAAAGCACCCCAATAGTGGAATTTTAGTTGCTTTACATTGTTCTGGTGTGGAACCACCCACTTTTTCTCCTTCTTTACCCTTTCTACCCCTCCTTACATCCCAACTCTTAGCTATGGAACTGAATACAATTCTGGTCCTGATTTTGCTATCCAAGAGAATTATACACCTCAAATGCTCAAGACTTGAATCATATTTTCCTATACCTAATAAGCCCAATAATAAAATTCCTTTAATTAAAATACACTATTAAATCTCTCTTTGAAGACATATTAATAGGTCTCCATTCTTTTCCTAAAGAGGAACTGCTTTGATTTCCCTGAAGTCTTATTATCACTGATCAGTTGGAATTCAGGAGACTGTGTCAGTCATGGATGAAGAAGGCTCCCTGCTGTGGAAATTAAACCTAAAGAAGGGAGTACTTGGAAGGAATATAATGCCTATTTTTAAATAGTTGTACATCTGTCATATGGAAGAGGAATTTGATTTGTGATGCTTGATCCCAGAGGACAAAATTATAAATAATGTGTGAAAATTACAAAGAGGTAAATTTACATTCCATAGAAGGGAACAAAGAAAAAAAAAGGAAAACTTCCTATTGATTAGGGCTGTGGAAAATGAAATCAATTGATTTCAGTTGATGGGTGGTCTTTCTGTATCAATGATCTTTCTGAAAAACCTCTATTAATACTTCTCAGAAAAATTATATAGATGATTTGTGTTTATGGTCACATTAGCATACATGTCCTTGAATTCAGAAGTTTTGAGTTTCCTTGAAAGCACAGGATTAAAGTCATGATTTTTGGCTGAGATTTGATTATAAACTCAGTTAACATTAAAAATTTATCTAAGCAACCAAACAATTATTATTGGATAAATTGTAAAATTTGACTTTTCCTCATCATTTTTGTTTGACTTAGTTTGGTACATGAATATATTCATTCCAATATAAAATATGCATCACTTAAAGGTGGCTTTGTATAATGATAAAAAAGTAATATGGTTCTTCATTGATACTCACATTTCCACTGGAAAGAAAAGCCACATTTCACTTTGGATAAAATTCTGTTTTACTCTAATAAATCTATCATTAGCAATGTCAATGATAGATATATATCTATACCTATATAAATCTAACTATGGAAATATATCAAAGCTCGGGCATTTATACATGCAAGTCATTGATTTTTTTCTCATTCTACAGTGTTATATGCATAATCTGTAGTTTAAAAGGCCCTTCCCTACAATAAAGATTTCTGGTGAACTAATATAAATTAATATAAAAATATAAATATAATTTAAAGTCTTAAACTAACCAGTGTTTGTAAATATAGGTATATGTGTAGATGTACATGCAGCTTTTAGGAGTGTACATGATACATCAGCATAATTTAGAATGTTTGTATATAATGTGGTGAATCAAAAAAAATGTAGAATATTTGAAGTGATTGAGAAAGTATGAAGAGTATTGCTGATGTTTCAGTGTTCCAGAGATATTAAGTCTTTATTGGTCAGACCTTCAAAAATGCCCTGGTACCAGCAAATGATGCAAAGTGATAGATGTTTTGGTGTGACAAAGAAGAAGGGAAAGATAATATCTTCATCTCAGGGGAAAAAATCCAGTTCCCTGATCAACATGATGACAGTTAATACAGCTTTGACAAATATCCTGAAAGTTGATTTTATATTTTAAATTTTCATATGGATATTTAAATTTATAATAGATTATCTGAATAGAAAAAGAGATGAAAAATGTCTGAGGATGTGCTTTTTGGGGTGCAACAATTTGCAATCAAAATCAGGATTTCTTAGGAAGTTAAGTAGACCAAAGAAACATGAAATTTGTAATAATAAAGTTGAAAATACCTCTGATCTTTTCAAAATGCTTCCTGAAGGGCATTCATACATTCTCATCATTTATAGAGAAAGTGGGTTTCTATTCATAAGTATTAGAACAAATTTTTATTTGATTTAATTAAAATAATCAGTTATCTTCCTTATCCTCAATTCATAAATTCCTAAATTAACACAGGTCCAGTGTCACAGACATCACCAATAAAGTCCTATTTTCTTACTAACATTGATAAAAGTTTTTAGATTAAATACTATGTATCTTGAACTTATAAGATAAGCTCTGTACATCATCTTGTATAGATCCATCTCTTCAATTGGATTTGAATGTCAAGTTCAAAACAATCTAGAATCTAGAATCACAAGTTCAAAACAATCTAAAAAATAAATCAAATGTAAATAAATTTTGAAAGGTGCAAAAATTCATCAGAACTATAACTGTTTAGCATAATATTCATATTTTTGCTTGCTACTCTCAAATATATGAAAACACCCTATGAATAATAAAACCCATCCATAAATTTAATAGATAAAGTAATTGACTGAGGTTAATTAACTTACCAAGGATCACAAAACTAGTAATTGTCAGAAGTCAAATTTGAACCACCAGACCTTCTAACTCCAAGTCAGCATTTTTTTCCATTATGACAACTGCTTGTAGTATAGTTACTATTATTAGAAGTAATGTAAATCATTATCTATCTTTATTTGAATTATTTTATTTTTTCTATTACATGCAAAGATAGCTTTCAACATTCATCTTTTTAAAATTTTTTTAGTTCTGCTTTTTTTCTGCTTCCCTCTCTTTCCTTCCCTGTTCCCCATGTCAATGAGTAATCTGGTATGGATTGCATATATACAATCCTGTTTATAATATTTCCATATCAGTCATGCTGTAGAAGAAAAAATTAGCATTAAAGGGGAAAACCATGAGAAAAAGAACAAAAAAAATAAAAAAGTTTCAAAAAGTGAAAATAGTATGCTTTGGTCTGCATTCAGATTGCATAGTTTTTTGTCTAGATGTGATAGCATTTTCCATCAGTCTTTTATACTTGTTCTTTATCACTAAACTGCTGAGTGGAGTTAAGTCCATTGTAGCTCATCATCATATAATGCTGCCATTAATGTGTACAACGTATTGATCTCTCTTTGTAATGGAATTTTGTCAGTTTTTATTTCATTAATATCAGGAAATGGGCAGATAAAATACAAAGATGGCTATAATCTTTTGATTAACTTACCTTTCCAAATTTTGTTTCCCAGTGGCTGTGGCTAAAGTAATCGACGAACGAAATGAAATCATAAAGAAAACACAGTTAATCCTCCTAAAAAATCCCCAAAGGAGTACTCCCAAAAGCGTCATAGTCAAAACTCTTATGAAAACAATTATTAATATTCCTGGGAGTATTGATTTGGGGTTCTCTCAAAAGGATTCTGATAAATGTTTTATGCTTACATTTCGCCCTCTGATTATAATAAAAATTAGCATTCTTTCATGAGTTTTTATTTTTTTAATTTTTGTTGCTTTTCTTCTTTCATGACTTTTTTTTTCAAATTCTAATAAGTTATATATATTGCATTTAAGGACATTAAGCCTTTAGAGAGAGGCCATTTCAAAATAAAGTTGGCCTCCAAAAGAAAATCTCATCAAAATATACATTTTTCATTTTCCTTTTAAATTAAAATAATTATTTTTAAAAATGTTTAAAGACTTCATAAGCAATAATATGATTAAATTCCAGGATCATTCTAAAGCAGGGGCTCAGTCATTTCTAGCATCCTGGATCCCTTCAGCAAGTATACTTTTTTCCAGAATGTTTTTAAAATGCAAAAATTAACGTAAGTTAGGATTACAAAGGAAACCAAAAGTTCTTTTTCCCTACCCGAATTTACAACCCCTTCCCCAAATTATATTCACAATACCTTTGGGGGGTGAGAGGTTGTGTATCCCTTTATTTTATAATTATATTTTATTTAGGTTCAAGATAGCAATATGCAAGCAATAGTAAATCTTTAAAAGTCAAGTTTTCTCCCAATTAGAATTCCCACAATATTATATATATGAGAGAAGATTCAAATTTCCTTTGATAATTTCACAGGACAATAAAGTCAGTTATGCTGTTTTGCACAGTGTTAGGCTTCAAGATATACTTGTTCTATTTTCCATCCCATTGTACTACTTTCACCAAAGGTTAAGAATTGGTCTGGGAATCTTTCATGACTTCTTAAAGCATTTTATCTAGGCTTTTTTTTTTCTTTTTGGTAATGGATATTAAGTAATCCAAAACTTCTCAATTTCTCAACCTATCTCTCTCTCTCTCTCTCTCTCTCTCTCTCTCTCTCTCTCTCTCTCTCTCTCTATTCTCTTTTCTATGCCATTGTCTTCTTTATCAAGGTTACTATACCAGCAGATCAAGGAAATAATATGGAAATATTTCAACTAGATTCATCAAAATATCTTAACAAAGCATCTCAAGGTATCCTTATGGATAGGCAGGTGATAGATGGTGGTACATTACATTTAAGTCAATTCACAATTGGTTGAATTAACAGACCCCCAAAATCATAGTTTATGTTTCAATGTCAGCTTGCAAGGATGACAAAAATAGGATTTCACAAAGATCCATGTTTGGCCCCTATACTGTTTAACATTTTTAGTAATGCCTTTAATAAAAGGCAAAGATCAAATCATGCTGCTGCATCTTTGTGAACACTACTTTCTTTTCTAGATCTTAGTCATCATTTTTGTAAATGTCTTCTAAAATGTTATCAGGAACTAGTCATGGAACCATATCAGGAACCACATTGGTTTTTTGTCCTTCTATTTTTTGAAACTGGAGCAACATCCTCCTTTCTTCTCTCCTAGGATATCTCTCCTGTTCTCCACAGTAGTTTAAAGTTTTCTGAAAGTAGCTACAAAATCACATCCATTGCTTCTTGTAATAACCTAATATGCTTTTTCTAGGCCAGAAGTCTTAAATATATCCTGGCCAGCTAAGTGTCCTCTTGTGGTCTTTTTACTTATTGTATATATCTCACTTTCCTCTGTCATTTTTTTGTATCCTTTACAAAGAATCACATTCTTGAAAATTTCCATGTATGTGTCTTGAGAATAAAAAGTGTTTATTCTCAAACACTTCTTTTTGTCTTTGCATCCCTGCATCTAGAAGAACCTGATTTTTAATATACATTGATTGATTAACTATCCTTGGTAGATAAAGCAAAAGCAAAAATAAGTGGTGAGTAACTTTGACTCTTCTCTATTGTCTATTATCACTATTCCATCAATCCATATGGTCTATCTCTTTTTTGATCCGAATATTTTTCTACAATATAACATTAAAATCCCCTTTTGTTGACTTTAGTTTTGCTTCTCAGATCCAGTTTATTTTGAGTTTGGGCACTTCTGACTATTTTTAAATGACTAGGCTTTGTTTTTGTATTCCCTTCCTATCTCTGAACAGACTTCCTTCTATCTATTTTCTTCCACAGGAATTTTCAATAGATAGGTGCATTGCTCTGAATGACTGGCTGACTACTTAAGGGATTTCAAGAGAGTAATTTGAATACCCTGAACCCAAACTCTTCTTTTTATTCCTCCATTTAGTAGGTTGGGGATTTAGTTCAGGGATTCTGGCATATTATTATGAGTCATATTTTAGTAATTGTCATAGTATAAAACAAGCTGTCCAAACTATAGCTGGCAGGTCACATGCAGCCCGTAGTGTAATTTTATGTGGCCTGTCTTTGAGTTTTAATTTTCATGAGAAAAAAGAAAAATAATAATTTGCATAGAATGCATATTAGATTTTTTAATTCATCACTAATAAATAATCTCATTAATGTTAATTTTCTTTGATATTTTGGAGCAGTATTACATTTGAAACATTTCACACAGAATTTTCAATCGATCTGTGGGATGCATTCTCTCTGTGCAATGCAGCTATCTTTTTACTGTTGTACTGTTGCTTTGTTGTTTTGTGTTTGCTTTTGAGCTTGGTGCCTTCACCTGTTATATTGATGTCATGCATCCCATCAATTCCCAAGAAATTAAAAGCACCATGGCTTTTCAGAGTGCTTACTAAACCTAACTAAAGTAAAAATACAAATTAATTATTATATCAGAATACTTTATTTTTTATTCTGTATGGCCCTGAAAAATTATTTCATTTTAATGTGGTCCTAAGAAAACCTAAGGTTGGACAGCCCTGGTATAGAATGTCACAACCATAAAGTAGATATATCAACTATTTTTTAACAGATAGGGAAAGTAAGGTCCATAGAGATGAAATGACTTGATCAAATACTTTCTTTGGAACCAAAGAGTTCCAAAAAATAAAATCTAGATTTCCTGGCTCCATGAAAATGAGCTGAAATGGCAAAGAATTAGAAATTGAGGGAATCCCTATCAATTGGGGAATGATTGAACAAGCTGTGGTTATCACTGTGAAGGAATATTATTGTGGTAAAAGAAATGATGAGCAGAATGCTTTGGGGAAAATCCTGAAAAGATTTATATGATCTGATGCAAAGTGAAGTGAGAAGAATTAGGTGAACAGTGTACATCATAATAGCTGGACTGTTGTCCTTCACTTTCAGAGAAGGTTAAAATTACATCCTATCTTAAAGTCAAGTTACAGTGTATCCAACTATAGCTCTACCACATGCCTGATACAAATAGGCCACGTGCTCCTTTGGGGTGAATTCTCTAAAATTTTCTGCCTTTCATGCTTCTTTTGATCTGCTACAATTCTGCTTTGCCCATGAAGCACAGCACCTTCTTTGATGCTGGTACATCACCTTGGATGTTCTTTTTTTAATGTCTCCCATGTCACACAGCCAATTCAATAGTTCTTCAGAGAGACCTTAAGAGTATCTTTGTATCACTTTTTATGACCACCATATGAGTGCTTAACCTGTATATGAGCACTCCATAAAATACTCTTTTTGGCAAGTGTGTATTTGGCATTTGAACAATGTGGGCAGCCCATCAGAATTGTGCTTTTGGTAATAGACTTTGAGTGCTTGGTAGTTTGGTACAAGAAAAGGAGTCAGTGTCTTATACTACCAGATGATCTTCAGAATATTCCTAAAATAATTCAAATGGAAGCTATTCCATTTCCTGTCATGGCGCTGATAGACTGTCCAGGTTTCACAGGCAAACAACAAGGTCAGCATAACTGCTCTGTAGATCTACTATCTTTGATAGTCAGTCTAATACTTCTTTTCTACCACACTTTTGTTCAGTCTCCTAAACATTAAGCTATCTCTGGCAATGCAGTATCAACCGCATTATCAACACATACATTTTTGGAAAGCATATTGTCAAGGAGAGTGAACTTATATATAGTATTTAAAATTTCTTCATTTGCTATAACTGATGATGGCGTTGACTTTTGGAACACCTGTATGTTATTTCTGTTAATTGTTAGACCAAAGTTAGCACAAGCATCAGGAAATCAGTCCATACTGTGTTGTATCTCAGCTTCAGAGGATGCATTGAGTGCATAATTATTCGTGTATAAAAAATTATGCACCAACTCCACCTCCATTATAGCAATGATCAACTGTGAATGACTTACCTATTCTCTGCAATATAATGATCTAAGATAATTCTGAAGGACTTATAATGAAAAATGTTATTCACCTCCAGAAATATTTGTTTGCTTGGGCTTTTTTGTTTATGTTTTTCTAAGATACTACTGATACAAAAATATGATATTCATGGCTACAACTGTGTAACCTATGTCAAAGTTCTTGCCGTATCTCAGGAAGGGGCAGGAGGAGAGTAAGAAAAAGAGAAAATTTTGAACTCAAAATAAAAAATAACATGAGAAAAAATATTTTTATATATAATTGGGAGAGTTTTTAAAATTAAGAGAAAAAGGAAACTGAATTGATATAGAAATAGTCAAGCAAGTTGAAAGCTATGATGACAAAGGAAGCCTTATTGGAGGGTCTAGATAAAAAAATCAACATTTACAAAAATGTTAGAAGAACAAAGTTTTCTATCACTCAAAGGATGATCTGAGGTAAAGAAATGGCACTGTTGCATTAGCATTTTCTGGGGCTAGCTCCAATTCACTAGAGTTCTTCTTTGAAAGGCATATATCTAGCCAGCAGGATTTCTTTCTGGAACTGGAAGCAATAAGTCAAAAAACATTTTAATAGGATTGTAGGAACTCTAAACTCTTCAAATTAAAATCATTTAGGATTTATCACAGAGTTGCCCATCATATTTGAGTAAGTGAGATTAAAGTCAGTTAAGCCTCAGTGGACTGAAAAATGTTTTACACCCCAAGCACTTTTACTTTGTTCTAAGTTTTGTGCAGATGAGAGATTGAGTTTCTATCTGCACCTTAAACATCAGTCTCTTTGATAAATATCATGAACTCACAGATATTTTGGAGGCTACCCGCAAGCAGAGAAAAAGGTTCAAAATTAATAGCATATGTCTGCATAATGATGAAAGGAAATGAGATGATTGCTTTTATTGGAAATGCCACCTTTGCATGGGAAGGGGGGGAAATCCACAAAAGAAGATAGCTAAAGAATCATAATAGATGGCATCCTCCATTGCTCCAAATTTCTGGAGGCTGTTTATGCACATGTTGCTATTTAATTCCTATTGAAAGGACAATGTATGGCATTAAATCATAAGCAACCAAATGTCGTGATAACCTTGCTGTAATATTTCAAGATGCATTAGTCAATATTTCAAAATTGTACATGCCAGATTACCTATAAGAAGGAATGAGGAATAGACAGAGAAGGGTTCAAAAAGGTGATATATTACCTATCCAATCACATCATTCAGAACCATATGAATTGGTAATTCGACCACATCAAAAGAAAATCATTGCAAGGAGAAAACTTCTTCATGGTCATCCTGTCTTTCTCTATTTCCACCCCCAATCTATACCATTCTACACAGTACTATTTAATGAACTTTATAAGTCAGCACTGCAAATATATCATAGCTTATATCAACTATAATTATGGTTTGGAAAAGCAATGAAAAATACTTCATGATTATTTACTGAAAGCACATTATGAAGCTTAATTAGATTCTCATTTAAAAGCTTTTAAGACATTTTTGCCTTTGTAAAGACTTTATTTAATGATTTAAAATATGATTATATACAAAAATTCATTGATTTTGAGCTTAGTCAAGTGCCATCTCTAATGGTACATTTTTTAAAAATTTCCTTCCCCTCCCCCCATAATTATTTCTCTTTCCTGAAATTTCATTGTATATGCTTAGAATTTATTTCACACATAGATTTGACTTTGGGCTTCACTATCCCAACCCAAATTTCTACTTACAGGCTTGTTCCACAGAATACACATCTTTCCTCAGAACCCTTTTTTTCTAGAGTAACCCTAAAGTCTTGTTGGGTTATTTCTTTAATGCTATTGCTCATGAATCCCCATTTGCTATGTTCTACTGAACATCAGCCTCTAGTTCACATATTCCCACTATCATAACCAAATAAGTATCAATTATATTTTTATAAAAACATATTTACTAAGAATATATAATAAAACTGGTGAACAACATTTGAAAATAGGAGCACATTTTCTTTTACTACCTTGATCTCTGGGGAGTAGGACTTCAAACTTCTGAGGGCTCCTATAAACCATAACCCCCACTAAATTCACTTCTCTGCAGGGCTTAGAAACTGACCAGTAACTCTTGTTTACAGGAAACAGTACCTTTACTGCTGGGTCACTTCACTGCTGGTGGCTTGTGATTAGAGGAAATCTCATGTCACGTAGGAATTGGAGCTTATAAAGTGGGAGACAAGGAGATGATCTTAGCCCAATTGTTGCCATTACTGCTACCAAGGGAAAAAACATCAAACCACTACCTCCATGCCATTGCCATTCAATCCAGACATAGAATACTCAGTCATGGATAAAAATGATATGGTGCAGATATCCAAATTGACTGAGTAGGTTTAGAAATGATGCCCTGGCAACACGCATGAAGTTCATAAAGGAACAAGTAACTGAATTATTGAATAGGGAAAGCAATCTTCTCTCTATTGTTTATGAAAATGTTATTGGACCTTTAAAATCAATTTGGAGGGGTTATTTTTTAATTGAGCAAAAACACACAGCACTAAGGAAAAAAATCATAAATGGTTAAACTTAAAAAAGAAAATGGAAACCAAGCTAAGAGATAACTAGAATAATGTATTGTCTTTATTGGAAAAAGTTCTTGATTCCTAATGCTTCACAAGCAAAATATAATATTTTCTCTTTGAAAATAAAAGGAAATTACTATTATTTGACTGAGAGTATTGCTATTGATGATATGACAGGAAGAGTGAATCAATCAAAGAAGAATAGGAAAAAGGAATTAAAAATCAGTCCCCTAAAGGAAATGCCAACAAACTTGTCCTTTAAGATTAGTTCCAGTCCTAACATCCTCTGTGTTCTATTTTAAATCCTAATTTTTCCAGTGAAAACTTGTTCTCTTGCAAAAAACAACTTTTAATGCAGTCATTGCTGAATTTAATAAATTAATTGAAGAACCAAAGACAATACAAATAATGCCATTATTGAGTTAACATTGTGAATAACAGATGTCCAACAAGATAAGTGACACAGAAAAAAAATTATTCAATTTTCTCCCATTGGTGATTTTTTTTTCAGTCTTCATTTTGTGATAGGTAACAGACCAGTCAACCTTTATCTCTGCTTCCCCCTAACCTATTTTACACTCCCTTTGTGTGTTATCTTTCCCATTAGAATGTAAGTTACTAAAAGCAGGGAATATCTCCATTTTTCTACTTCCCTTTTCATTCCCAGGCTTTAGCATAGTTCCTGGCACAGAGAAAGTGTTTTTTGCATATTCTCTTGGCTTTTCATCTTTTGATTTGTCTAATTCTAAAATGTATATATTAGATATTTGTCATCCATTCTTTTCCATGAATGTAACTAGATTGTATTACTTTTATTTGGCTTTCTGTTTTTTCCCATATAGTTTTTATGTTTAATATTAGGGAAGTAGAGTCAAGTAATTTTTAGGGAATTATCTGTTTTATTTGATACAACAAATATAAGCAGACATTATAATCCATTAAACCCCAGCGTTATGAAATGAACTAAGACTAGGGGGTACTTCATTTTGCTGGAATGGACATTACCATAGCTGGTTCTTGTCTTTTTTTTTAATTGAAGAAGACCAAAGCAATATCACTATGCTTGACACAAATTGCAGTGCATCTGACTGTGACCGATGAGATAATTGCATTATGATATTAGAATGCCCTACCACAGGCTGGGCACAAATAGTCCATGTGAACACTTGGGTGTGTACTCTAAACTTTATGTATGTCATTTTGCCTTTGAACTACTTAAATTCTGCTTTCCTCATAGAGTGCAGCACTCTCCCTGATGAGGGCAGGCCAGACTGGGCAGTCCTGCTCCAGTGTCTCCCATGCTGTATAATCAATTCTAAAGTTCTGCAATGAGACTTCAGGGTGCCTCATAAGGCACTAATTCTGAAATGTTTGTTCTTTCTACCTTTAAAAATTAGAATTTTTATTTATGTTGAAAAATAATACCAGTATAAATAAAAATATTTGCCACATTAGAAATTAAAATGAATACTGAGGGAAGTTAAAAATGAATGCTGCATTTCACTGGATAGAATAGTAGCACCCCTCATTCATATCTCTATTCTTCACATTTTTTCCTTTCTTTCATAAATATAACACAAAAAAGTAGATATTATAAACCACTAAGTATTTAACAAATTTGTTTATTATTCATTTCAAATGATAATAACAAAACTATCACACATTAATGTAAGTAATATTTTATGGAAAAGTACATTTTTTAGAATCCTGTGAGAAGAATATTATTGTTTTACATAGTTTTGCATATCTGTATTATCTGCTTTACTAGAAGATAGTTGTGTTCTCATATCTGCTTCTTATTTTAATTTTTTACAATATGCTGTTTTGGTTGAAGTATGTGAAGAAAGTCCACATAAACACAGCAAAAGGGGGGATCATCTTAATAGGAAAATATTATCTTTGCATAAGCATAAAAATGTTTTGAGCTTCCAGACCCCCAGAAAGGGTTTTGGGATGATTAAGGTATATGGATCACACTTTGAGAAGACCTATCATAGATAATCCGACAGTTTGAAATGAAAGGTACCTTAAAATTAGTTATTTTTTTAAAAAATTCCTGTACTTCTCTTAATATTTCTGATCCTTACTTGCCACTTACTTTGGAGGAGGACATTTAAAATTGTTCTTTAACATCCTTTTCAGCTCCAAAATTCTATGATTCCCTGAATTTGTGATTTTCAACAGAAAGAGATAATCCCTCCCTAATCAGGGACGCTATACAAGTTAAGCAGTAGTTACACTCAGCATATAAGGATGTGAAGAACTATCAATGAACCTCATTTCATTAATCTTCATGATCCTTAACACAACTCCCTTTCCCTTATCTATTTTAAAGTTCTCTCTGGAATCCCAGTTCTAATCCCAGGTAACATTTTTCAAGCTTTTTTATTTTCCCATTTCTGGTTCTTTCCATCTTCTCACATTTGCTGAGATCAGACTCCAACCTGAAGGCTTATCTTCTCTGGCTATTCTTGGGAGTACTGGTTTCACTTTCACTTATTTTTTTAAATTTTCTTTTGTTTTAGTTTTTTTTTTTTTTTTGCAAGGCAACAGGGTTAAGTGGCTTGCCCAAGGCCACACAGCTACGTACTTATTAAGGGTCTGAGGCCGGATTTGAACTCAGGTACTCCTGACTCTAGGGCCAGTGCTCTATCCACTGTGCCACCTAGCCACCCCTGCACTTTCACTTATTAACTGAAACTGGTAAACAAGTTTTTCGATAGATCTCTAGGTCATTTTCCTTCCTCTTCAAAGAATTCAGAGTCTGATTTAGTTTCTTTTCTCTTCCCAATAAGACTGCCATCATACATATTGATATTCCCTCAACTATTCTAATTTTGCAATTTCTCAATTTCTTCATTTCCTGTGGCATATCCTTAATCTTGCTATCAGTGACAGATGTTCTATTTCCAGATCTAAAATTACTTTCAAACAATGTTCTTCATCATCACTGTGGCTTCATACCAGGCCATTATCCCTACATTCCTTTCCATATCTTGACCCTCTGATGGACTAGTTCAATTGTATCCTGACCTCTCCTCTTGAGTCCTTTATTCCTTAATCATATGAAAGACCTTGTCCTTCCAAAAATCAGATTTGAAAATCAAATCCCAGATTTATGATTTTCCTTTAGAGAGAGCTAGGTAGAAAAGTGATTAGATCTCAGAACCTAGAGTCAGGAAGGTCCAAGTTCAAATATGCCTTAAGGCATTGACTCACACATAGACCCTGGAAAAGGCACTGAAGCTTTGTTTGCTTCATTTTCCTCAGCTGCAAAGTGGGGATGATGAGCAGCATCAACCTGCAAGTTTGTTGTTTGGATCAAATGAGATATTTGTAAATTAGGATAACATCTTAGGATAATACCTCAGCCATTGTAGGTGTTAAAAAATGTCTATTCCCCTTGTAACTAAAAGTTCAAGTTACATAATCTCAACTGAACCATCACTGTGCTAACATAATTCTTTTATAACTCTCTAATTAATTCACCATCATACTCAGCACACAGTTTTCCAAGCCTTTTTATCCTTTGCCAAACAGACTATAGCTCCCTCTCTCAGTCAAAAACCTTGCCTTATATTTTATTGTAATAATTGAGCCCATTCAAAGAAAGTTCCATCCACTAACCTCTGTCTCATCGTACATCACTCAGATACCATCACTCAGATCACACATCTATCACCTTCACCTTCACATGCTGGTTTTCATGAAGCCAAGAAAAAGCCCTCTACAAGCACGACTGATCCAATTCCATCCTGTCTCCTCTAGCAGCTTGTCTCATATCATCCCAACTTTTTCACTAATATTCAATCACTTTCTCCTTGCTATTGCCCTACTTCCTACAAACATGTCCACATCCCCCAATACTCAGTCAATGCTTATTTGATTCATCTATCAATGTTATTATCCTATATCTCCTCTCCCTTTTGTGGCCTTCAAGAAGACTTTCTATAATAATTGACTCCATTTCCTTTCCTTTTACTCTCTTAACATTTTTCAATCCTGTTTCCCATTTTGTAATTAAACTGAAACTTCTCTCTCCAAATTTACCAGTAAATTTTAATTGTCATTTTTTTCAAGACAATGGGGTTAAGTGACTTGCCTAAGTTCACACAGCTAGGTAATTATTAATTGTCTGAGGCTGGATTTGAATTCAGATCCTGTTCATTCCAGGCCAGTGCTCTTTTCACTGTGCCACCTAGTTGCCCCTAATTGTCATTTTAAATTTCCTTTTTCTCAGTTCTCAACCTTCTTGGTCTCTGTAGCCTAAGACACTCGACCTCCTCTTTTCTCTTCTTGCTAGATTTTTGTGACATTTCTCTCTCCTAGTTCTCTTCCCACCTCTTGTTACCATATTAATTTTCTTAGGCAAAAAATAAAATAACAAAAATTAATTTATTCATGAAGTTATATACTCTAAGAACTTACCAAAATCCATGGATAGATGTCATGATTAAAGGTATCAAACCTACTACAAAGTTTTAGAGGCATATTTATATAGAATGAACATAGAGTCATAAAACTGAGTTAGGCAACCAATGAGATTTCATATAAATAATATACATTATGATCCTCTCATAAGTTATAATATTGTAAGTTATGATATTCCTATTGATAAGAATCCCACTTAATCTGGAGAGGGCATGTTTACAAGAATAGACTGTCTCTTAATCCAAGATATTTGTTATCTTGTGATTTGTTGACCCAGATAAAGGAACATATTAATGCTGCTATTACAAAGCTGATCAGGTAATATTGACACAAGCCAAGCCAAAATTTAAATGGAGAAGAACAGGAATTGACATGGTAGATTGACATTTTTATACACATAAGATAACATTCAGATTTATAAACTTTAATTAATCAGTTTTTGATCAGAAATATAAGATTTAGATATTTATTTTTCACATTCTCCCATTTTGATCAAAGTTGACACAATGTCAGCTATAGATCACTCAAATGAAGATGATGGGCATTGTAGAGGGAGAGTGATAAATCTTTGGGACCTAAGGATGCCAAAAATTATAACAGGCAAAAAAAAGAAAAAGAAATATAGGCAGGCAATGTAAGGTTCTTAACAATACATAAAAGTGGATTGTATAACTACAATATCAAAAAGGGCAAATTTTTGATTTACAGAGATCAAAAGGTGGCAATCCCCCTTGATTACACAGATTCTACAGATAAGAATCAAAAAATAGCAAAGGAAAATTCAGCTCCATTTCTTCTGGAGCCATCCAATGTAGTTCTGTGACTTTGGATGTTGTTCTAGAAGTCCTCTTTAGTTCAGGTTACCTTCAGAAATCTTTCTAGTAAAAGAACTTAACACAAATTTTAATTTTAATCAGATCAAAATTGATATTTAAAATGAAATTCTAGAATCTCTTAAATCACAATGATTTACAATTTCATTTGCCAATTGCCATGTTGAGATACAAAGAAAATTCAGTTACAAATAGAGATTAATTGGTATTATTTTTTAATTCCCCTATTTGAAAAGTTCTTTACCACTTAACAAAATAAACTTCCATAAGGATTCCAATACAAAAATGAATCCATTAAAGACTGCCAAATTAACTTGAGCTTATAACATGTATATGTACATGTATATATATTTATAAATATATATGATAATCATTTTAGAACACAAAGTATCTATTAAGTGATTAACAAATAAAAAACTTTAAGCTTTTGCTAATGTTTAAAAATGAATCAAAAATCCTTTACTTGAAATACTTTTAAAATAGCCTGTGTCATTCTTCTGATATATTTAGTTGTCTAACATTTCTTTTCCTTTAAAAAGAACTTAGGATAGTACTGATAGAGAATCATATCCTAATGTCACAAAAATGTTCTCAAATTTGCTTAGCTATCCTCTTTGTAATTTGAAAAAAAATTTAAAAAACTTAATTATCACATGTAACTTGAACATGTAACTGATAGCAAATGCCAAAGCTGTACATAAGCCAACCTGTCTATTAGAATTTAGATAACTGTAGACAAAAATTACTTAAATCTCTAATTTTAATTTTGATTATTTGATTTAATTATAATAATTTATTATAAATACCAGGAAACTAAGAACAGGAAAATTCCTTTATTTATTTGTTTATTTATATTTCTATTTATTTATTTTGATGTTAGTTTCCAGATGATCAAATTCCTTGAGTCAGATTTTAAATCTTCCAGGAAAGACATTTTCCACACATCATGTTTAAGAATTAAGTTAGTCTTTTAAGCACGTGAGTAAGAATTTATTAATGTTTACTTTCTTTTTATTTAATTATGTATTTGTTTGTTTGTTTATTTCTATTTTTACATGTATATTTTTCAGTTACAAAATTTCCTTCTACCCTTCCTTCCCACTCCCCTCTCCTCAGCAGTAAATAGTCAGGTTAGCATTGTATATATATATATATATATATATATATATATATATATATATATATATATACATATATATATATATATATATATGATAAACATGTTTACAGATTAATTCTTTTCTGTATGAGGAATTAGGATTAAAGAAAAGAGATACATAAGAGATAATTTTACAAAGTGATCATCAAACTCTGAAGGGTTGTTTTGCTTTGTTTTTCTTCTCTGAATAGGGATAACATTGTTCATATCCAGTCTAATATGGTTATTCTAGCTCTCTGAACTACTGAGAGGAATTGCTTCCTTCAAGGTTGGAACAATATCTCATGATATTGTAGTTAATGTGGACATTGTTCTCTTGGTTGGAAATCAAATCAGTTAAATCCAGTCTTAGAACTAGCTAAAAATGTTTTCTCACCCTTTCTCATTAAGTATGCCGCCTAGAGTTTCTCTGCAGAGTTACTGACATCAATAGAACATTAGTCCAACATTTCTTGTGCTGATCATACCTGGAGTTAGACACAGAATAATTTCAATTAAACAGTTCCATACAATCTTAAATAGCAAATTGCAACAATCATACCTTTAGGTCAGTTCAATTTACAAGGATCAGATATGGATTATGATCTCACATTGGTAATAGTTAGATGTTATAACAGAAAAAATCACAAATTATATTGTTCACGTTGCACAGGTGATTTTGCTTCAAAACAAACAACAAAAGATTTGCGATGTATATTACAATAATCCCAAATTACATATAGAAACAAATTCTTTTGAAACAATTTTCTCTATCAATATGTTCCAAGATTATCTATATTCAAATAGATATAAAAAAGCATATCAATGTTTCCAGAATTTTTCAAATGAATTAGAACATCTTTAGATGACTTGTAAATAATTTATATACATATATGTATGTATATATATTTTCAGATGTTGCAAACAAGATCAAATACATTAGATTCTGAATAAGATAACATAATTTATTGCCCTTCACTAAACTTGTTTCATTGCTGAAATCTTGTTTCTTAGAATAAATCAAAGAAACACAGAGGTTTCTTAACTGGTTTTCCTTATGACTTAATGTCTTTTTCATCTTTGCTTTATAATCAAATGTAATCATATTCTCAAAAACAAAATGAGATTCTTCAGGAATTCAATCTTATACACAAGATGAGTTTGTACGTCTTACTTATGCTATGTAATGGTAGCAAATCTATGCTAAAACAGCAAGAACTTTTCTATTTGCCAATATTATATTAATTTTAAATGTATTTAATATTAAACAAATGGCTAATTGAGTCAATATTGCAATGGCAAACTTACAATTTGAAAATAGATATTTTGTCATGAGAGCGTTAAGCAATAACATCAATTTATTGTGATGAATTAACTTACAAATTTGAAGATTTAGTAGGCCATAGACAAATTGCATAAAGAATATTTAGAAAACTTTTTTTCTGCAAGTATTTCTGTTTCTTACAAACAAGAAAATTACCTGTTGTAAAAAAAAGACAAAACATTCATGAAGTACATTAGCTGTGAATTTGTAGTAATAGTTATTTCTTCCTTATTCAGTCTTTTTTTTTTTTTCACAGTCCACTGGAGCATTTTATTTGTATATATGTTTTACACTCTTAGAAAAAGAATCCCAGGATTTTTCCTCTTGTGTGTTTTCGTCTTGCTTCCTCGTGGTCCATGATACCAGCTGAGGTTGTAAGCACAATGAACCCAAACTGACGGGATGGTAGCAGATTATTCTGCCATTTTTCCAGATCTTTCAATTGAACATCAAATCTGGGGCTGATTACACCACACTTGTTTAATCTGCCCGTGAGGTTCACAACAATTTTTCCTGCTCTATGATCATCAATGATCTCAAATTCGCTAATGTAACCATGCTTCATCATCACAGTTAAGAACCGGACAATTACTTTAGAGCACGGCCTAATGAGAACCTGGCATTTTCCTCGCTTTTCTGCATTGTTGATGCTTTTGAGAGCATCTGCCAGAACATTCATGCACACCATGGTGGCAGCGCTGCAAGATGGAGGAAAAAAAAAGCCTTATTCAGTCTTAAAGAAAATTAATTTTAAAAATTGGAATGTATCAACTCTAAAATTTTAATTTTCATAAAAAAATCCCCAAAAGGTCTTCATGCACAACAAACCCCAAATTATCAGTTTCTAAGTACCATTTTCCTTGAGTCAAAAGGTATTTACAAAAGCAAAAGAATCTGTTTGAGACAGGGAGAACACACATAATGACAAAGTTCACCAAGGTTTTAAGATTTATTTACTCAGGATATTTCTCTTTGTCTTTACCTTTATCACTAGAATTAATCCCATATTAAATCTTCAAATTAACTTGTATATGAAATACATCCTTAGAAGAAGTTTTCATACAAAGATTTTCCCTTTAATTTCTAGAATTCTGCAGCAAAGAAAATTATTAATAAAGATTTATGACCAGATAATTCTAGAACTCCCTTTTCGTGATTAGATTTTCATTATAATTCCTTTAAAATTTGATCAAATTCATAAGCCATATCCAAAAAGTTTTACTTATCTATAAGCAATAATACTACATAAGATATTTATTTTACTTCATTCATTCTGTTTATTTAAACTCTAAACTACTTAGTTTCTAAGAGCTTTTATCCTTACTAGCAAATATAGCTGATACAATTATTGACTGATATTTCTTTTTATTAAAACACTTAGGGACATCCTAATATAAAAATCAACATTATTCAATTTATAAACTTGAAACTCCTTAATTTAGTTAAAGATATTTTCAGATTACCTTACAGAGAAGATTAGCCCATATAGAGTTACCTAAATGAAGAGATGATAAGGTAACATTCATATAGTAATTGCTTTCATGACAAGCACCTTATAGTCACATGACTCTTTGGTATTTTTTTTCTTACACAATAATTGCTTAAAGTAGAATTCTTTTTATCTTTCTCTCTCTTGTATTGTGAGAAATTTCTTAATATCAAATACCAAATAACAGGTAACCCTATTCTTTTCTCTTCAGGTCTATATATTGGATTAAATCAAATTAAATCTGGATTTGTAAATCCTTAACTCCTGATACATATGAAAAAATGACTCTTGTTGCCAAATTATTTGCAAGTTTTTTTCACTTTTTCACCTTTTTTATACTGATGACAGACTGACCTCTAAAAGAATTTTTCTTTCTGCAGTTTTCTGCTGAAGTTAAACCATCTTTAGATCAGATGACAATCTATTCCATAATAGTCTTTTAAAAGTCTTAAAGAAAATAAAAAGATTTCACAATTATTTTTCCCAAGCATTCAATATTGCTGGGTTTCATTTCCCAGGCACATATACTGCTAAATATTTGCACAGGTACTAGTCTGATGTTAGGATTTAATTTTTCCTCAATTATCACATCTGAGAACAACTTGAATCAGTTCAAATCAGTATTCCACAATTCCAGAAAAAATGCATAACAATTTTTGATTTGTAGTTCTCATATAATTTTTTAACTTGTTCATATTTACTTTAACATGGTTACGGGCAATCTTTATGTTAAATATACCTCTCTTATGGTTTAGAAAACACAAACCTTTTACACTACATCTTTTTCCTTTTAACCCTCACTATTCTCTTCCCAAGTCTTTGAAAATCCATTTTACAAATTTCCATTTTTATGTTAATGTATTACTTAATTATATTTCAGACTATTCATTCTTTCAAATGGACATTACTTTTTTATGTTTTTAGAAATATGGTTATTTTTAGATCATAGTCTTATAAGCCAAATAATAATTTAGTTTTAAAACTTGCCTCTCAACTAAAAGTGTTTTTTGTTAGAACTTAGATTAAAAGAACATAACCAAATTCTTTTATATATGGTTTTACCCTTTAAATTGTTCACAACCCTAACTTCAAACATTTTCAAGTTACTTTATCAATTTCAAGTTTGGGGAACAAGGCATTAATTTAATAATTCCAATATTTATGATATATTCAAAAGTCTTGTATATGATAAAAATACACTAAATAAAATCTTCATAGACTAGTTCTGAACAAAATAAAGAGTTTTTTTATTTGCTTTCTTGAGAAAGGGAAGACTCAGAAATCTCACACCAAAAGTCACAAGAGACAGAGAGCTGCACTCACTGACAAGCAAAAATATATAGTTTGCTCCCTTCTCCTGCTTCTCCCTAACCCTCCTCCCTTTTAACCCTTTGACTGGGCTTTGGGAGTTCAATGGATTCGCTGAAATTTACCTCAGCGACAGACACAAAGAAAAGATGAAATGTTTCAGAATATTTTTCCCACCTTATGTTGAAGCAATTTAAGGCCTTTCTAATTATCTCAACTAAAATGAAGTAATATCTATGGCCAGAATGTCCTCCGAATTTGGAAAAAAAGAAAGCAGGGGGCTCTGAGCCTCCTTTGGAATGGAAGATTTTCTTGACAAAAAAACATTTCTTAACCCCAAGAGGATTTCATTGGTAACTTTCTCACACAATCCCTCCCCCTTATTTCTATAGATAGATGATAGAGATAGATAGATAGATAGATAGATAGATAATAGAAATATGTGTGTGTGTGTGTGTGTGTGTGTGTATATATACATATATATATATACATATATATATATATATATATATTTGTATCTGAAGTCCTCTCAACTAACCTTGACTCACCCCCCCCTCAGCAAGATTCTTCATTATCCCCTCCCTTAGGTTCTATTCTCTCTTCCTGTCCAATTGGACCCATCTTCTGGACCCCTGACCAAAAAACCCATTCACACACACAGATGCAAGATGGAGGAAAATGAACTGATCCAGCCTCTTTCTTTTCCCCCTCTCTTTTTTCAATGTCTTTCTGTATCCTCTGAATCTGTTCCAAAAAGTTCTCTCCAGTTTGGGTGTCTAATTGAGATCTTCTCTTCTCAGTAAATAAAGGAACTTCTTAACACAACATCTTATCAGACTTAGACTCATGTTTTCAACATTAGACAATAAAATTCTAGAGCTATAATAATTTACATTTTAATTTACTCATTGTCATGTTGATATACATATTTCACTACCAAAAAATAAAACTTCCATAATTGTTTCACTGCACAAGTGAATTTGCAAAAACTTGCCAGACTTATTTGAGCTTATAACATATACATTAGATGTATATAACACATACATCTTAGTACAAAGAATGTCTAACAAATGACATAGTCTCAACCTCTTGCTCCTTATTAAAATAATAACTCAAGCATCCTTAACTAAAATAAATTTTTCTTTCTTCCCCAAATATTTCTAAATATACTATAGGTGATTCTTCTCTCTATATACTCAACTGACTTCCATGCCCTTCCTTAAAGTAGAACTTGAAACTGCTATTGTGCAGAATTATGTCTTGAAATTACAAAAACCCTTTCATTCCTATTACCTAAATATCCTTTCTAACATGGAAAAATTAAGGGATCTTAATTCTTGACAATACATATAACTAACAGCAGAGGTTAAAGCAACACACTATCCTATCCAGCTATTAAACTCCAATTGACCTAAAATTTCTATATCGGAATTGCTTATAGAGATTTTCTATAAAGATCCAGGACATCAAAGGAAAATTACTTTATAGATATAATTTTGAGTGTTAGTTTCCAGGCAGAGGTCATGTGGGTACTTATAGTCAAATGCCCTAAATCAAATTTTAGATTTATCTGGTAAGATATTATTCAAATGTCACATTTGGAGAAATGAAGTCAGAAAGGGTCTAACCTCAGGCTGCACTGAAAAGTCTCCCCTTCAACTTTTTTTTTATTCTAATGCATCTGTCACCTGTATCGTCTCTTTGGTCTTCTAGGCTTCAAAAGAGTATTAACCCAATAGCACTTCCTTTGCTGATCATATCTGATATCTGATACAATAAAAGTAAATTAAAAGTCCTATGATCTAAAAAAGTAATTCTATCTAATTAGACCTCCAAGTAAATTCACTTCAGAAGGATTAAATACTAATTATAATCTGGATGAAGGGGAGTTACAATCAATCAGCCCCCTTCCCTACACATGTATCTACTCTGAGCATCCCTGTCATCAAAATATACTAGGTAGGATTATTTTCTAAACTTATTCAAAAAGAAGTCAAATTTCCCCAGTACTGGAATATAAAAAAACCTCTTCACAGGTATGTTCCATTACTGAACTAGAAGGCCTGTCCTTCTGAAGTCACTAACTTCTGATCTCTGGACCCACATTCCTTTGTCTGAAATCATATCTGCTTTATTTCTGGATAAATATGATATGTCAAAGGCCTTTTGGCTAGAAAGCCTTCCTTCTAGCTTGATATTTTATACAATAAATAGACACCTCCTTTGGCTAGAAGATTATCTTCAGATTTCCCACGTAACAATTAGGCAAAGTTTGTCCCAGAAAAATCTCAGATTATTATCATCATCATTTTTATATTTCCCATGTTACTTAGGTGCTTTTACTTTAAAGCAAACAACCACAGTTTTGAGATGTGTGTGTGTGTGTGTGTGTGTGTGTGTATAACCATAATAATCCCAATTTACATATATAATTGGCAAACAATTTTCTATAATAAATCTATTTAATTATGAGTCATGCTTTAAATGCAAATCATTACTTTCAGAATTCTTTCAAACCATTAGAACATCTAAGGGGACTCTAATTTTTTCAACATATATTATTAATTCCAACTGTAACACATTAATTGATGGGTTATACAAAACAATCTTTACAATATTGTATTTATACCTGGACCTACACTACATAAGGTCCAACACATTGTTTAAAAATTTCAAATATCCCAAAGGGTCATGACTTTTGATATTTTCCTTCCAAAGGATCAATTATTAATCCCAGGCTCTGACATCATTACAGTAAAATAGCTTATATTTATAAAATTAGATCACATAGGACCCTCTCCCACCTTGAGAGAGGTGTGACTTTTTTTATTAAGATGTCTTTAATAACGGGATGGAGCTAAGGTGACAGTGTGAAGGCAAGATTTCCCAGAAACTTGTTCCCCTAAAAACTCCAAAACCGTCAAATTAGGACTGAATCCAGTCCCAGTCCAAGACAACTTAGAAATTCCACTGGAAAGGTCTGTTTCACTGGACAGGAGGCTGGAAAAAGTTACAGTGCAGCACAGCCAGGCTGGGAGCCTGGGTCAGTGGCAGAGGGGGAGGTTTCCAGACCCCTTGGCCCAGGCATCATCTGGGACAGCTGTAAGGGGTGGTAAGAGAACAGTGCTCACCAGAGTGAGTGCAGAGTGGACCTCCAACCTCAGAGCAACCCTGTGGTGAGAACCTGCAGAGGGAATCTGCAGACCCATCCAGCATGTCCGGAGCTCGCAGTCCACAGACAGTAAGGGGATCGGGGAGACAGCAGAAGTCTCTGCTCTCCTTGGAATAGGACTCAGTTGTTCACCCACTTTCAGACCCAGGTTGCAGTCTGACCCCCACAACACTACCATAGCCAAGCAGGGACCATTCTTACAGTTCCAGGGCAGAGGGGAGGGCTTGAAAATAGGGCAAGAGAGCGGTCAGAACCTCTCATAAAATCTTGGAGGAATTAAGGTCCCTATGGGTTATCCCCAGAACCCCCCAAAGCCTTGGAAAAATGGCAAATCAGTCATAGGCTGAGGAAATGAGCAATTAACAGAAAAAGAAGAATCTAACTATAGAAAATTACTTTGGTCCCTGGGATCAAAATACATACTCAGATGACAATAAAATCAAAGCTTCTGTATCCAAAAACTCCAAGAGAATAGAAAATGGGCTCAGACTATGGATGAGCTCAAAAAAGACTTTGAAAAGCAATTAAGGGAATTAGAGGGAAAAATTGGGAGAAGAAATGAGAGTGATGCAGATAAATTATGAAAACCAAGTCAGCAACTTGGTGAAAGAAATACAAAAAAATACTGAAGAAAATAAATTAAGAACCAGTTTAGGCCAAATGGAAAAGGCAACATAAAAAACAAATAAGGAGAAGAATGCCTTAAAAAGCAGAATTGGCCAGCTGTAAAGAGATTTAAAAAGCTCTCTGAGGAAAATAACTACTTTAAAATGCAGAATAGAACTAAAGGAAGTTGATGACTTTGCAAGAACTCAGGAAAAAAACAAAACTATACCAAAAAACCCCAAAGATTAGAAGAAAATGTGAAATATCCCATAACTGACCTTAAAAACAGATGCAGAAGAGATAATTTAAAAATTATTCAGCTACCTGAAAGTCATGACCCTGAAAAGAGGCCTAGACTTAATTTTTCAAGAAATAACACAGCAAAATTGCCCTGAGATCCTAGAAGCAGAGGATAAAAATAGTAGCTGAGGGAATTCAATTGAGGGAGAAGGTACTCAGATACAACACATTCTGAACAGGGACAGAATAAAAGAGGAGAGAGATGATAGTGAGGAGGAATAGAGTGGAAGAAAATACAGCTAGTGATAGCAACTGTGGGAAAAATATTGAAGCAAATTCTCTGGGGGCTATGATGGGGAAGGTAACTCATCCCAGAGACAGAGCCATTGGAATCTGAACACAGACCAAAGTACACTTTTTTTCTCTTTCACTATTCTTGAGGTTTCTCATCTTTTTGGGGTAGGAGGGGGATTTGTGAGTGCTCTCTCAACAAGATTATTGTAATATTATAAAATACATAAACAAAAAAAGATGCCTTAATAAAAATCATTTTAAGCAAAAAAGTGGATCACAGGACTGATAAAAACTCTTCACATATGCATATGGATAAATAAATAAATAAAATTTTGAAAAGAAAAATGAAAACTCTTCAACCTTTTATTCATCAATAAGTTGTCTAACCATGGTCACATAGTTTTTCAATTTCCCAATCATTTTTCATAGTCCCTCACATTTATTTAATACTATTGAAATGGTATCTTTCCCAATCTCTAATATATTATCCTTATGAGTTTCCCATTTGCTTCTTTAACATTAAACATTCAACTCTTAACCTATATGAAACATAAGTTTTCCAGGCTGACATCTCATTTTCTTAAAGCAAAACAAAACAGATTCTCTTAAAGTTAACCTTATAACTGAATATCCTTTACACACACATTTCTTTTACAACTCTGTTTCATAAGTTTATTTATCTCTTATTAAATGCACTCTGCATTTCAAAAAAAAAGAAAATAATTTAATTTAATACTTATAATTTCAAAATTCCAATGTAAATCTTTTTTTAGCAAGATACATTTTCTTCTTCTTAATAGATATTAAGCAAGCTACTTGATCTTACATATAAATATTCCTTTTCATAAAGATGAGGTGGAAAAGCAAAGTTTTTCATAAACTCTCTGGGTCCAAAAGACCTTGAGAGATTTGGACTGTTGGCAAGGTATTTATTCTCTAGGGTATATTTTCCATAACAAATCTTTACAAATGTGACAGATGAAACTTCATTCACTGTTATTAAAACACAATTTTAAATTTCTCAAAAAAATGTTTAGTTTGAATCCATTCTTATACAAAGTTTACTAATTATACATAGCACATTTCAATTTCATGTATATTCCATTTACTCCCTAGAACTTTGCAACACAGAAAAATCCTTAATACCAGATATTTCTAAAAATCCCTTCTTTTGGTTACAAAGTTTTCCTTAAACTTCTAAATTGCAAAAGTCATATCCAAAGTAATATTAAATTATTTTCTTTTTTTCAAAAACCTAAAAGTTTGCAAATTCTTCTTATCTTTATCAGGGCAATTCTAACTTCTCAATGTTCTAACTTATAAGAGCTTTTGTCCTCAATGACCAACATTTCTTAATGTTAGAACATTTAGGAACATCACATCATCCTAATTTAAAATTGTACATTCCTTATTTCAGTTACATATATTTTCAAATTAATTTTTGCAGAAATTAGCACATTTTGGATTTTCCAATCGAAGAAACAATAATAAGGTAATAAAAATTTTTACCTAGCAATTGCTTTCATATCAAACTTTTCATATTATGGGTTTTATTACTTTCTAATCAATTCCCTGCCAGATATTGCAAAAGTGGCAATCTAATGCAAGTTTCAAATTACCCCATCCTCATTTATACACATATCTCCAATCAGACTTAAAACTCTCTAAATGCTTATCTTTTTTTACATTAAGTTTTTAAATCACGTCTCAAACTCCCAAACTCTTTTTACTTATATAAAGTCAAACCTACTCATACCTTCTTTCTACATGCTTTAACTAACTGCCATACTTCATAAATGGTTCAAAAACCACAACTTTTCTCTATATGCCTTTTCATTTTCCCTTGCAACCCTTTTTATTCTTTTCCCATTTCTTTCAGTATTCATTACTTGGATTAAACTACTTACATTTTCCCATAATACATTGCTTCACTATTCATTAGCTCTTTTTGATTTTAGTACATATTGCTCTTATTTCGTACTTTATTTTTACAGCTATATAAACCACATTGTAATATACCTTTCCATTCAAAGGTTTTAATATTTAACACTTCTTGATTTTAACCACTATAACTTTTCAGAAGGCAAACAGCCACTCAAAAATTCCACAACCTAATTAGAATATGCCCTGTCCATTCCCTTCTTCAGATAGAGTAAACCAAATAACTTCTCTAATAAGGGGACAAGATCTTCTGTTCTTAAATCCTAAATTGTCCCATTATTTTCTGTAACATTTTGGAAATAAAATAACATTATCAGAATCTATATTTTCACTAATAAACTCCTGAGGCTATAATGTTACCATAGAATAAACTGGATTCATTCTGTTAAGTAATCAACTATTTCCAGCACATGCTTCAGTTTCCCTTTTTTTCTGGCATTTCTATGTAATCAAATTATATACTTTAGAATGGACCTAACTCTCATGTCTTCCTAGAAGTTACTTCCTCAAAATTTTCTCAAATGAAAAATAACATTATGATTTCTTTATTTAACATATTTTCCCATCTGGTAATACTTATTGTCTCTTTTCTGTTTCTTTTTACTCCAAACAAATTCCCTTTTAACACTTTTTTACTAAGTTTTCATGAAACAATTCTCTCTCTCTCTCTCTCTCTCTCTCTCTCTCTCTCTCTCATTATTTAATCCTTTTTTCTTAATAAATTTCTTTTTTACTCCCATTCAAGGTCGAGAGATAAGTGAGTCAGGCAAGCAGGGGGAGGAGGGGGAGGGGAAAGGAATCTGGAAGTGCAGAATAGCAGCAATGAAGTTGGGAAAGAGAAAAAGTCAACAGTATTTAATCATTTTCTGCACTTTTCATTTTTGCTTTGGTATTTCTTCCCAATTATTAAGTCTAAATCATAGAGCTCTCAGCAACTTTTCCTTGCCACCTAGTTTCAAGCTTGCCCTCCCAATCTCAAATCTCTTGAGATTTCTTTACCCTGTGGACCCCCTAAGGACTTGAATTATGTGAAGGCTTTCTCCAAACCCTCTGGACTCCTGCCTCTATGCTTTCTGACTAGAACTGCTTAGGTGAAGCAGAGGTTGGGTCACCCAGAGGCTCACTGATCTTGTCTATGTCCTGGGCTCACAGGTCTTGCCTGCCTAGGTTGTGTACACAAACACAAACACACCTGTGACTCCAGTGACCCTTCAAATCACGAATCAGCTTCTGCAACAGGGCCCATCTGCTCTCTCCCTGTGTTGCCTCCAGAAGTCTTTGGACTTTCCATTTTGCTCAAACTAAGACTCCTATCAGTATTCTTCCCTTGCTCCTCAAGAGATCTGCCTGGGCACTAAATCACAAGCTGCTGAAAATACTCAGCATGACACCTGCTCATTTCTGTGTTCAGGAGAGTCTTAAGGAGGGGATTGTTTCCCAGTCAATGCACAAAATCAGTGTGTGATAAAAATACACTAAATAAAATCTTCAGAGACTGGATCTGAACAAAAGAATTTATTTTTGTTTAATTGCTTTCTTGAGAAAGGGCAGACCCAAAAATCTCACACCAAAAGTGGCAAGAGTCGGAGAGTTGCACCCAAAGTACAGGCAAGCAAAAATATATAGAGTTCTCCCCCTTTCTCCCTAACCCTCCTCCCTTATATCTCATTGGCTGGGCTTTGGGGGGGGGTTCAATCTATTCACTGAAATTTACCCCAGCAACATAAAGAAAAAATGAAATGCTTTCTTAATTTTTCCCACCTAATGGTGAATTAATTTAGGACCTTCATAATTATCACAATTAAAATAAAATAATGTTTAGGGTCAGATTGTCCTCCCAGTTTGCAAAAATAGTCTTACCATGAAGCAGGTGGCTCTGAGCCTCCTTTGAAATGCAAGAATTTCTTGGCAAAAAAATTTCTTAACCCTGAGAGAACTTCACTAGGAACTTCCCCACACAGTCTTAATATTCAAGAGTCATAATATTCAACTCTCTTTTATTTTTACTTGTATATCCTTTGGGAAGGAGAGAAAACCATTGCCACATCCCAGCCCATTTGGGCAGCATGGCAACCTCAATAACATGAGTAACGAGGGAGAGCTGTTCGTGCTGAAGCTGCCCCAGAGCAGTGATGGAGCTGAACACAGAGACTCAGGGCAGTTGAGCTTTAGACCAGAGGCAGAGAGGGAGGGAGACAAAGACAAGGGGGAAGCAAGTAGACTTCTCTCCACTTCCTCCCTCCCTGCAACACTCAGAGAGAGCAGCAGATTTGAAAGAAGAAACTTACTTCTCTTCCCCATTAGGACTGATGTAGTCACTTGTCCACAAACTGGCCAAATTAGAAACCTAAACTTACAGAAACAAGCTTTATCTTTTTAAAAAAAAATAGATGACCAGAACAAGGGGAAGGTATAGTTCTCAAGTCCCAGAGGAGTGTGTGTCAGCAGGAGTCTAGGAAACCAATAAGCTAAAATTGGCAAATCAGAGCACAAAAATATAACAGGCAGTGGGAAATAGCCAATCAAGACACAGAGAATGAGAAAGCGGGAAGGTTGAAATTTCTCAGGCCCAAATCATAAAACTGACAGATCAGAACTTAAAGAAAGTAAGGAAAAGGAGAATAGATCATTTGTCCTCCAAAAATAAAATGACTCTCAGGAAATTCTGTCCTGTGGTGCTGAATTGCGAGTTTGGGGAAAATAAAAAATAATAATTTCTCCTTTTTCCTATCTATGCAACAGAGAGAAGGGAAGAGAGATGCAAAGAGATGCTCTCCTCTCAGGGGAGGGAAGTGAAAAGAGGCAGCAGAGTTGACCAATCAGGACACAGAGACAGGTCAGCAAGCCAATCAAGTAGAGGCAACAGAGATGTTAATTCCACCAGTACCACGAAGAATGCATAATATAAACATCTACAAACATAAAAACCAAGTCAGAGCGCCTCAAAACAAATTCTCACAATAAAGAGGTGGCAGAGCCACAAGGGAAAGCCCACATTGCTCTCACAAACCAGAGGGTCCTGAGTCACAACTAAGCAATTTAACAAAAAAAGACAAAAACAGGGGACTCTGCTTTGCTCTCACACTAATGTACCCAAATGGAACATTTGTTCCAAATACACAACAGAGACAAAGACATTCAGCAGGTTGTCAGAAAACATCCCTTATCAGAGACATTCACCAATAAGAAAGAATGCCCTCCAAATAGACCTATATCCATGTCACTTACCCAGACAATGCCACAAGTCCTCTAGGGACAAGTTCTCAACACCTACCCAGTTGAAAGCAGGCAATTATTATCAAAGGGTGAGAATTCCTAAAACCAGAGGTAAAATCCAAGAGAAATTTCAACTTTAAACAAAACAACATTTTAAAACTAGAGCAACTGAGTGGAAAATTGGTACCCTTATCTCTTCTAACTCCAACAAAAACTTTTTCCTGGCACAAAATCTGTCCTAGCACTGGACTCTTTATTTTGTGTTGTTATTAGGAATGGTCCTTTGCAAGTCATTTTTTCCATCCTAAGTCAGCAGGAGAACAAAAGTTCAGTTTGAAATACAGTAGGGAGTTGGCAAGTTGAAGATTTCCTTCCTTCCAAAAAGTGAAAGAGACTATCCTTTTTCAAATTTCTGTCCATCCAAGTCACAACAGTATTATTATTAAGCATATTAATTTTTAGATTAAAAAAGAAAACAAAAAATTAATTAATTCATGATGTTTTGTTCTGTAATATCTTGCCAAAACCCAGAGACAGATGACATCATCAAAGATATCAATCCTGATTCAAAGGTTTGCAGTGTAATTAAACAGAAAGTGCAAAGAGTCATAAAACTGAGTTAGACAAACAATGAAATTTCATATAGATGTCATGGATCTACATTATGATTCGCTCAAAAGTTATAACATTTGCTTCCAAGTCCTATTGATAAGAATCTCACTAAGGCATTCTCTTTCCTCATCCAAAATATCTCTTATCTTGTGATTTGATGATCCAGATAAAGAATTTATTGGTTCTATTACAAAACTGATCAGGCAGTACTGGCATAGGCTGAGTCAA
Organism: Macrotis lagotis; assembly: GCF_037893015.1. NCBI lineage: Eukaryota > Metazoa > Chordata > Mammalia > Peramelemorphia > Peramelidae > Macrotis > Macrotis lagotis. Next base: position 625,230,162 of record NC_133658.1, read on the forward strand.
CATTGAAAGGGAGAAGAGCAGACCCTGACATGGTAAACTGGCATTTTTATACACATAGATAAATATTCAGATTTATAAGCCTTAATTAGAGATCAGTTTTTGATCAGAAATATGAGATTTAGATATTAATTTTCACACTGTTTAGACACTCCTCCATCTCCTTTGGTGAATCTTCATTCATGCCACACCCATTTATATTGTGAGTGCCCCAAAGGTATATACTGGATTCTCCTCTTTTTTCATTTGATACTATTTAATTTATGACTTTATTATCACTCTATGATCCTACTTCATCAGTCTTTTTGAATTTCCTCAAATCTCTATCTCTGTGCCTTTATCCTGACTATTCCCACATTCCTGCAGTGTTCTGTTCCTTCATCTTCACCTGTTAATTCCCTTGGCTTCTCCAAGATTCAAATCAAATAATTCTGCACAAGGCCTTTCCTAGTTTTTTCTCTCATCCTAATTACAAATTACCTTTATCTAATCTGTATATATCCTGTATGTAATTTATTTATATACTTATATGTTTCATCTCCCATTTGAATGGTACATTTCTTTTTTAAAATGATATTTTATTTTTCTAATTACATGTTATGAAAGTTTTTCAACATTCATCCACATGCTTATGCACACTTTTAAGTTACATGATTTCCTTCCACCCTCTCTTCCTACCCCTCTGTCCCCAGCATCATCATTATTGTATGGGACACATTTATATTTAATATGTTTACAGATTAGTCAGTCATTTTTGGTATGAGGAATTAGGATTAAGGGAAAAGAAAGAATATGAGACAGGAAAGAAATGCATAAGAGAAATTTTTTAAAAGTATGTAGTGTTAGTTCATATTCTGTAGGGGGTTTTGTTTTGTTTTTCTTCCTCTAGATGGGGATAGCATTAACCATAGCTGGTCTCCTAGGGTTGTCCTAGCTCCTCCTGAGAATAGCTGAATCCATCAAGATTAATCTACTCGAGAGCCAAGATGGTGACAAGAAGGGATGGAGTCTTAGGCGCTCTCTGATAAAACTCCTAAGCTGAGGACTCTAACTAAACTTACGAGAGACAGAACCCACAAAGGGACCCAGTGAGGCAGTTCTCCTACTCAAGGTAACCTGGAAAAGAGCAGAAAGGCTCTGCTCCCCGGGGTTGGAGGGGTGGCCCGCCAGAGGGGTGGCCTGCCAGAGCAAAAGAACTTCAGCCTCCCAGAGGCAACCCCAGGGCACTGGGAGCCGCGGCTCACAGCAGCAGGGGAGTCTCCTGAGCTGCACCCTGGGGAGCACCGGGCACAAAGTGGGGGAACAGCGGGGGGCCTCTGCCAGAGCAAGCACGTGGAGCCCAGCCCTCAGGGCACACAGCAAGCAGCTTGGTCTTTCGCCAGCCCAGACGGAAACAGAAGCTGGCTGAGCCCATAAGCAGGAGCCCCCAGAGCATGAGCCCATTGAGCTGAGGGAAAGGAGTGAAGAGAGACTGCCGAGTTCTTTCCTCTGCCTCTGGAACAGGACTCTGGGGCTCTGAACACATCCAGATCCTGATTGCAGTCTAGGCCCCCCCATAGAACAGCAGGCCCCCCCCACCTCAGCCCCGTGGCAGAGGTGTGTGTTTATGGTCATTCACAGACCAGGAGGGAGGACAGAGCCTCACACACTGAGACCCTTGTGGGAGTGTCCCAAAAGCTCAGGAAGCACCCCAAAACCAGGCTCAGGCTGGGAAAATGAGCAAGCAGGGAAATAAGAGGAAGATTATTGAAAAATATTTTGCAAATGAGCCCAAGAAGGATCAAAATACTCAGTCTGAAGATGAGGAAGCACAAGCTCCTGCATCTAAAGACTCCAAGAAAAACAGAAATTGGGCTCAGGCTATGACAGAGCTCAAAAAAGACTTTGAAAATCAAATGAGGGAGTTGGAAGAAAAACTGGGAAAAGAAAGGAGAGAGATGTAGGAAAAACATGAAAATGAAGTCAGCAGCTTAGTCAAGGAAATCCAAAAAAATGCTGAAGAAAATAGCATGCTAAAAACCAGCTTAGGTCAAATGGACAAAAGAGTTCAAAAAGTTATTGAGGAGAAGAATGCTTTAAAAAGCAAAATTGGCCAGATGGAAAAAGAGATAAGAAAACTCTCTGAGGAGAACAAATCCTTCAGACAAAGAATAGAATTCAGGGAGATTGATGAATTTACCAGAAATCAAGAATCAATACTTCAAAACCAAAATAAAATGAAAAATTAGAAGAAAATTTGAAATATCTCATTGAAAAAACAACTGATATGGAAGACAGACTTAGGAAAGATAATTTAAAAATTATTGGAATACCTGAAAGTCATGATCAGGAAAATAGCCTTGACAACATTTTCAAAGAATTACTACAGGAAAATTGCCCTGATATTCTAGAAGCAGAGGGCAAAATAGAAATGGAGAGAATCCACAGATCCCCCCGAGAAAGAGATCCCAAAAAACCAACCCCTAGGAATATTATAGCCAAGTTCCAGAACTCCCAAGTCAAAGAGAAAATATTATAAGCAGCCAGAAGGACACAGTTCAAATATCATGGAGCCGCAGTCAGGATCACACAGGACTTAGCAGCAACTACATTGGAAGCTTGTAGGGCTTGGAATACAATATACCGGAAGGCAAAAGAGCTTAGAATGCAGCCAAGAATGAACTACCCAGCAAGGCTGAATGTCCTCTTCCAGGGAAAAAGATGGAATTTCAATGAACCAGGGGAATTTCAAAGGTTCCTTTTGGAATGGCCAGAGCTGAACAGAAGGTTTGATCTTCAGATACAGGACTCAGATGAAGCATGGGGATTGGAGGAGAGGGGGGAAATATGAGGTAAGTTAATGAGGATGAACTGCATGTATAAAAAATGATACTGATAATATTCATATGAACCTTCTCAGTTAATAGAGCAGGTAAAGGGAGCTTTTATAGTTGAAGCACAGGAGAAAGCTGAATTCAAAGATAAAATATGGTGTAAAAATGGAGTCAATAGAAAAAAAGGGAAATTGAATGGGAGAAAGAAAAAGGAGAGGGGGAATAGTCCAGGATATTTCACATAATAAGTTTTTTTTTATGACAATGAGCTATTGCAATGATATGGAAGGGGGGAGGCAAGGGGGAATGAGGGAACCTTTGCTCTCATCAGAGATGGCTAGGAGAGAAAACAGAAAATATACTCAATGGGGTATAGACATCTGGAGTAAGAAGGAGGGGGGAGCAGGGGGAAGGGGTGGGGATGTAAATAAAGGAGGAGAGGATGGGCCATGGGAGGAGAGTGGTCAGATATAACACATTTTCTTTTTTACTTCTTGCAAGGGGCTGGGATTGGAAGGCCTGCCCAGGACCATAGGGCCAGGTAGATTCTGGGCCTAAGGGGTGGTATGGGGGCTCAGGGCTTCTTGGCCCCAAGACCAGGGATCTGTCTGCTCTGCCACTCAGCGACCCTACAGCAGAGTCAGAGTGAAAGGAGAGAGAAAATATAGTACATGGTAGTGGAGAAATAAGAAAGGAGGGAGTTGCGATCAGCAATGGCAACATTGGAAAAATATGGAAGTAACTTTTGTGATGGACTTATCATAAAGAATGTGATCCACTCACGACAGAGTTGATGGTGTTGGAACAAAGACTGAAGCACATTTTTTGTTATTATTATTTGGGGGAGGGTGTAGAGCTAGTGGGGCTGGGTAGCCTGCCTGGGGCCACATAGCAGGGTGATTTTTGGGTGTCTGTGGCTGGATTTGGACCCAGGTGCTCCTGGCTCAAGGGCTAATGCTCTGTCTGCCACCCAGCCACCCCTACTATTATTACTATTTTATTTTATTTTGGGTCTTTATTTTTTCCTCTTTTTGGATTTTGCAGGGCAGTGGGGATCAGGTGGCTTACATATCACATGGCTGGGTGATTGTTGGGTGTATGAGGCTTGATATGGACTCGGGTGCTCATGGCTCCAGGGCTGGTTCTTTGTCCATTGCGCCACCTGGCCACACCTACAATTATTACTATTATTTTTTTAATTTTAATTTTTTTCTATCCCCTTTACTTTTTTCGCCCAAGAAAGTCTATCTATATTCATGGGGAGGAGGGGTATTTTGTTTACTTGTAAACAAGAATATTTTATTAATGTAAAAAAACATTTTTACAAAATGAGAATAAAAAAATAAATTAAAAAAAATTAATCAACTCACAGTGTTATTAATGTGTACAATGTTCCCTTGGTTCTGCTCCCTGCCATCAGTCTCAGTTCCTGTAATTCATTCCATGCTTCTTTAGAGTCTGATCATTCATGACTTCTTATAGAAAAATAATATTCCATAATAATCTCATACCATAAATTGTTCAGTCATTTCTCAATTGATGGACATTCCCTCAATTTCCAATTCTTTTCCACTACAAAAGAGCTGCTATGAATATTCTGGAACATTTCTTATTTTTGAATAGCACGTTTCTTTTTTTCTTTTTTTTTACCTTTTTTGCAAGGCAAATGGGGTTAAGTGGCTTGCCCAAGGTCACACAACTAGGCAATTATTAAATATCTGAGGCTGAATTTGAACTCAGGTACTCCTGACTCCAGGGCTGGTGCTCTATCTACTGCACCACCTAGCCACCCCAAATGTCAAATTTCTTCAAAAGCAGTAACTATTTTTTTAATAATCCTTTCTTTGTGTCCTCCATGTTTAAACAGTGCTTAGCACATAGTAAATGTTTAATATATACTTATGGGCTGGAGGTGGGGGAAAATTCTTCTCAACAAGTTTCTCTGATAGGTCTGATATCCACTATAAATAAATATATAGTGTGTCATTCTCCAATTATTATATTTTATTTTTAAAAAATCCAAATAACTAATAGAAATGCAAATTAAACCAATTCTGCTTCATACTCACAAGAAGGGGGGGGGGGGATATGAATAAGGAAGATGACTATTGTTGAAAGGGCCACAGTACAAGTACATTAATGATTAGTTGATAGACTTGTAAATTGGTCTTGCTATTCTGAAAAGCAAATGAGAACTAGGCCCCTAAATTCACTGAATCTCCCCGGGCTTCAGTTTAATCATCTATAAAATGAAAGATATTTCATTTTAGCTGAATAGGGTAACTTCTCAGTTTCCTACAAGTTCTAGATCCTGTAATCTTCTATTCCTAAAATGCTTAAGTCCCATTTGACCTGATCTCCACCCAAAGTTTTCATAAAATTATTCTATTTTGCCAAAAGTTAACAATAGTTGTGCCTGTTCATAGTTTCAGAATCAATTTTTCTGCTTTTTTTTAAAAAATGAGAACAGTGGTTATCTTAATGTACCCAAATAGAATTTCTCTAGTTTTCTATAATTCCTCAGAAATAACTGACAATTGCTTTGTGATCATTTCCTCTGGATGTCATTTGTCTGAGTCTGGAGACTTGAAGTCATTTAAAAGCCACTAGGTACTCTCTCCTTATCACATCACATATCTACAAATTCACTGAATTTACACCTGACATCCAATTCAACTGAATCTCCTTTTAGTAAAGATAAATTATTCGACTTCCAAAAGCTCTCTTCTTTAAGTGTAGCTGATCTGCCTGAGAGGAGGCAAAAAGACAATGGGGAACAAGTCTTGCTAGCAGGTAGAAGACAATCCCTGTCAGCTGCCTCCCTTTTCTCTCTCTCTGTGGGTATAAATAACACCCTGAATTGAAAGAGAGAATGCCAGACATTAATTCATTTGTTTTGCCATAGGAAAAAGTAAGTTTTTTCCCTACTATTTTTGCTCAGAGATTCCATTTTCTAGTTCAAAAGACATGTGATACATTACAAAAGGTTTGTTTCAATACATCAGTAACTAATTTCTCTGGAATTGAGTGCAAGAAAAACATGTATTATACTGAAATCTGGTCTAAAGTAGTGTCACTGTTAGTTGCCTTCATTATCTGACACCTAAATCTCATTTTCCATAAGAGATGTGTACAAAGATGTCCTCTGTCAAATTGTAGTCATAATAAAATTTAAAAAGAGGATTTTTTAAAAAGGTAACATTTATCAAACACCTATTATATTCAGAATACTCTGTTAGGCATTAATGAATATGTACAGATAGATGAGATGTCCCAGTCTTGGGAGGAGCCATAATCTATCATTTGATATGGAGTGTTGTCTTCAAGAAAAAGTTAAAAGATTTGCAGTTCACCCAAGGAGACTTTTTCTGTGGTTGGATCCCTTTCTTGCATACTTTTGAGTTAACATTCTCTTTAAAAATATCCAGTCCCAGTCTACTGGCTTTCTTCCTTAGATGTTAGAATTTAGGGTGGCGGGTTGTCTTAGAAAGGCATTCATAGTACTTTAAGGATGAAATGTTGAACATATATTTTAAAAGCCACTACCTTCCTTGTCCATGTAACAGTAATTTCATCCAGTATTTATGAAAGGCCTACAGGGCAGAACAGTAATGGAGCTAAGATATTAAGAGAGTGAACTGCATTCTTATAATATGATGCATTATTGTCCCAGTCTCAGGAAACAAAAGCTTTTTCTCCTAAGGAAAGAAAAATTGCTAGATTTGCAGAAATGCCTCTGAGTTCTAGCCAATAGATCATTTGACCTTTATGAAGCAGTCAGAAATTATAAACTCCTTGAGGGCAGAAATCACATATAATCTCAAGAGCCTAATACAGTGTTATGACCCCTGAGAATCCTCAACAAATATTAGGTCACTGAAAAGTTAACAGAAGACATGTTTGTACAGCCATTGAATTAATCAAACCTTTTATATTTGATTCAGTTTATCTGCCTCCAGGTTTAATTTATGCATAAATAATTGAATCACAGTTCCCTAAGGCTATTCCAGCTCTTAATTTGTAGGCATTTTAAGGTAACTTGGAACTCTGAGGAGGCCTGAGAAGGTTCAAAGAATTATAGGTGAAGTGAAACAACTTGTTCCACCAAGCTAACTGGTTGTTTCAGTAAATTTATAGGTCAAGAGTCAAACTAGGTCTTTGAGTTGATACAGCCCCCATATAACCAGAGTCAAGTGGGTAGCTAGGTGGAACAGTAGATAGAACACCGGTCCTATGGTCAGGAGGACCAGAGTTCCAATTTGACCTCAGACATTTAATAATTGCCCAGCTTTGTGACCCTTGGGCAAGTCACTTAACCCCATTGTCTTAAATAAATATTTAAAAAAAAAACCCTATAAATATATATATATATATATATATACATATATGTATGTATGTATGTATGTATAAAACCAGAGTCAATTCAATAGAGAAGGAAAGGAAACCCAAAGAAATAGTAAATATTTCTCAATCACTTACACTGTTGTATAAGTTTTCTTTTTTAGAAAACTATGCTGAACCCTAGTCATGTCTGATTTTTTTTCATTTCTTTCTGTTGATGAGATTGGAAATTAATAAATTATGTTGAAAGCAAGAAGTATAACTTTTTAAATTTTCCTGAAACACACATTCAAAGTATTGGCATTTGTAGAAGTAAATTACACATGTAGTTATTTTCATTTTGTTTGAAAATCTTCCAAGTACTCAAACCATAAATTACTTTATACTGTGACCAAAGAGGTTTAATTGCTGTTCTTTATCTGTTACCCAGAACTTCCCACCTTAGTATCTTTGCATAGTCTGTTTCCCAATCCTTATATACTTTTTTTTTTCTTTTCCCACCCTAGAGATGGCTACCAATGTAACCACTGGCTTGTTTGAGTTCAATTCTGCCTATGAGGAATCACTATTCAGACCCAGGAAAGCAAGTGTAGAAAGAAAATAAAACTTTATTAAAAGAAATTACAACACAAAAGAAAGTGATAGGTAGAGAGAGACAAAGATCAAAGAAGCACACAAATAGAGTTGAGCCAGAGTTGGGTCAGAGTGTCAAAGATGACTGGCCCCAGCAGAGGTCCAACCCAGATTTTTATGGTCTTTCCCCTTATCCAGAAGGCAAAAGGTGAAGTCCCTTCCCACTTACTAGACCCAGAATTAGTTAGAGGGTTGAAGCCTAAGGAGTTATCTGGAATTACATCTGAAGCCTAAGGAGATTTTACATTAAACAATGAAAGAGTGGTATTCAATTTTCTACTCTAGTGGGAGACCTCCACCCAGTTTTAACAAGATTTAACAGCCTTTAAGATTACAAATTTTGTTGGTGCTACGTTCATAATTTTTTACATCTTTTACCTGCATCACAATAAGACATAAATAGATGTGTGTATGTGGTATGTATGTATGTGTGTGTAAAATTATTCTATGCATACTTTTATTTACCAATTTTTTTTCTCTGGATGGAGTTAGCATCTTTCTTCATATATCCTTTGTAGTTAATCTGGGAATTTATGATAGAAAAAATAACTTATTTACTCAAAGTCATTCTTAAAATAATAATACTGTTACTGTATACCATGTTCTCTTGTTTCTAACCATTTTGCCCTGCATTGTATTGTGGAAGTCTTTCTATATTTTTTTCTGAAATCATTGAGGTCATCATTTCCTTTATCACAGTACTATTCCATCATAATCATATACCACAACTTGTGTAGTCATTCTATAATTGATGGGCATACTAGCAAATTTTAGTCTGTCAACATAACGAGACATTCTATAAA